>NC_056725.1:1210401170-1210506170 GCF_019279795.1 Protopterus annectens
ATACCAGGATCTGCATGCAGACATGTAAGCAACGGTGAAAAAAGATACCCATACAGTTCAAAAAGTAGCATGAAAAATGGGATTAATAAAAAGACTTTGCAGTTGTACTTAAATATGTTACCAAAACATGTAACCCCATAAGAACTGCAGAATGAGGCTATTCTGGGTACATTGTGAGTGCTGAGTAGAGCAATATTTCCTAAAATCAAAGACCAATACAATACTAATTTCATGAGAGCTAACTGCACCGTGTCCTAAGAATGGGGTCCATTCCCATCAAGGTATGTAAAAATCCTAAGCATCTGTTGAAACTAAACAATAGAGGCATGCCGAAGCGCATGTATAACATTACATAGTCACACTACTACTACCCTTGAGCTATGTCAGTACTCACAGATGTGTTACTGTTATATAAATGTTATACAGATCCACAGTGACATACAGAAGCACACGTCTAACATTGCATAGTCATACTATTACTACCCGTGAGCTATGTCAGTACTGACAGATGTGGTACTGCTATATATGTTAACCCAAAATAGAGTAGTTAACCCAATAGGAACCTTCCCATGCAAAAAATGCAGCATGTGTCAGCATATAAACTCTGAACAAGAGTTTTACCATCCATATGGGCACTTTCACTTTAAACCCAAAGATAACTACAACTGTGACTCTATGAATTTAGTCTATATGGCCAACTGTGATACATGCTCAGCTTTCTATGTTGGCCTCACGAAGAGGAGATTAAGAGAGCGCATATACAACCATGTATATGACATACGCAAGAGAAATGAATTGAACGCTCTAGCAAAGCACACTATTTTACATCCTGCACATATATTTAAATTCAGGGTTTTACAAACCATTAATTGTAGTCCGAGACTGGGGGACAATGAGAGAGCCCTAGCAAAACTGGAAATGGAATGGATTTTTAACACTGGAGCACATAGAACACCAGGCATCAATAACTATGTATCAGTGAAACCATTCCTGGAATAAACATTTTTTGATTTAGACAGACAGGGTATTTCACCATATATATATTTCTTATTATTCATATTTGTATTTTTCATTGTTCACATTTGTATTATTTACCTTCACCATCTATTCCAGATGGTTTTAGGTACCATTCTGTCATATTGATAGCGTTATCATACCAGCTATTTCATCTACACGCTATTCTAACCAGAGGCATCATTTTTTTGCTTCATCATTTTTATGTCGATACAACATGTAGTGAAACTTGGTTGCTTCTACATAAATAATTGTCTATAGTTTAGCAAATTTTTCTGCTGCTATTTTAACTAGTAAACATTTAAGATATCGAAAGAATGGGTAGTCTACTGTTCTAATGAATTGAAAATGTTTTGATAAATTTATCATTTGATTAAATTAACAAGAATAAAAACCAAAATAAAAACAAGCTAAAATAATACATGATAGAACTACCCTATAATTCACAGCTCACAGTAGCCTAATCCACGAGACTAAATATATTACTCTCGTTGAAGAGGCTAGAGACTAATTGCAGTATTTTCTATGTCCAGTACACTACTGTTAGGCTTAGAGAATGATGTAGGATGAGCTATAGCGATTCACAGTAGAGGTGTCGTCCATCTGAACGCTTTATATGAGATCCAGTTGGAGTCACACAGGCTCCTGAATGTCCGACAATTTAATCTACTATAGTAGGGCATATGTAGATAAATATTTGATATGAAAAGATGAAGCCAAAGCAGAGTATGACAATGTGATCAACATTAGATGTTGATAAAATGTGAGCATTACATATTTTGTGGACATGTCCACTTAACATCTAGCATTTGATCAACCAAGTTGTTTCACTATTGCAATACACAGTTTTGACTCTTATCTGTACTTTTCTCCTGAACGAATGACAAGAAAAAAGAGTTGTAATGTGTCTAAACCATCAGACACAAGTCACAATATATACTTTTCAAGCCATATTAATAAGTTACACTTTTTGATATTTAATTGTATATTTATGGGATTCATTTTTTATTATATTTTTATATACACATATGATAGTTTTACATACTATATACATATTCATATCAATTAATTCACATGAGATTATATATATCAATAGTGATGACAATATTCATAGAAGCCATATACATATTTTGTTATTCATATACTTATTTATTTATTTATCATTTATATATTTCTTGATACATGTTATCAACAGATTAGTTATTTATAATTTTTATAATTCTTATAATATTTATTTAGTTATATTACTTAGTTATATTTGATGTCTAGGGTCTATATATGACATTCATATCCATATATATAGGCACACAATGATGTACAATGACTCAGTAATAGTTCTTGAATAACAGTGCCATCATTCGACAAAATGATGGGGGAGTTACACACTATATTTTGCTATCTATTTAGCGACATCATGATATTGTCATATCATGTTATACATTATATACACGTTAATTTTGTAAACAAGATGTAAATGTTTAAAAATGAACAGAAGCATATAAATTTATGAATTCTAAGCGAAGTGCTGCTTAATGACTATGAATGATTCTAAGTTTTTATATCTACCCAATAAAATGTATCATCATTCATATTCATGTAATAATTCTGTATCTCACTCAATGACAGTTTGGTTTCAGAGATTCTTTGTCATAGTTATATTTTAACACAGAAATATGCTTAAAAATGGTTTGAACATATAGTTGTACATAAATATATGAATTTTAAGATGCTATAAACACAAAATCTAAGTGACATGCTGTTCTATTGGTTAAGTGTTTTTAGAATTGGATGGGATATTTGATACGTTTCATTTTATTTTATTTTATTTTATTTTATTTCCATGTTTATTTGTCTTATTCAGATGGAATGTTTGAGCACATGGAAAGAGTATTAGTATTTAACAACAGAAATGTATTTAAGCAATGGAATTGGAAAGTTGCGTTACAGCTAGATACTAACTATAAATGTAGAGTTGTAACAAATGTTAAATCTATTATGCGTCTGACTGATATTAACTAGGAATTTAACATAATCAAAACACTGCGTGCAACATACTGTCATACAATATTAAGGCTAAATGTGTATTTCATAAATAATAGACGATATCCACATTTTTACAGAGAAGCCTTGCAGTTACTAAACACAAGAAAATGTTGCTCACAACTAGGTGAGGCTTTGATTGCTTAATTGAATGCACTCAATGAATTTGCTAATGAAGTGATTAGAGATTACAACTAGAGATATAAAAACCATTGTACCACACTTATTATTTGATCTGAAGAAGCTTGCAGTTGCAAGTGAAAGCGCTTATCTCGATTTTTTACCTTGGAATAAAGAGTTTTTTGTCAGAAGAAGGTGTTTTCGTGGTGTATCCTGAATAGTTAATTTTTGCTGATTTGGAGATACGTTTGCTACAGGATACTTTAGGAATCAGGGCGGCAATTGTACTTTCTTTTTTGGATTTATACTTTTTGTTGCGGCCGATTCCACGCTATGGAGAACACCAACATTGAATTAGAGTACAACCCGACCCAGAGAATGGGTCCTCTAAGCATTGAAGCTTTTCTGCCGATTCAAGGTAATCCGTTACTAAATCTAGACTCTCCTGAAGTAACAGTTGACAATTTTAATGCGAATGAATCTGAAAATGACATGACTGATTTCTATCTGTTACTAAGAGATCTCGAGAATAATTTGTATAAATACCAGAGAATGTCGTGGCAGAGAAAACATCTAATGGCATGTCTCAAATTCAAGGTTGTCCCGAGAGGCATGCGAATCTTGTGCATGCCGACGTATGGACAGAAATATCCTGACCTCCTTAAAAGGTGGCAAACTCTAAACCTTGAATTGAGCAATAAATACATACAATTACTACTCGACTATTTTGAACCCATGGAAAATGAACTACAGAAAGAAATTGATGCAGCATATAAAGTTATAACAGAAAGATTTAATACTGAGGTATGCCACAGGAAATTAAATGACATTTCTATGCAGATTAAATTATACGGTGAGAAGTTAAGAACTACCAAACAAAAGAAACTGACTAGAGATGTGCAAGACTTTAGAACAGGCAATGTGTTTGTTTGGCAGAGAAACCATACTAATTACGAGACCCAGACTTCATCCCGATACCATCAACAGAAGAGGCAATCAGAACTTAGAGGCACAGCAGATTTGAATTTGGCGCCAAAAGATGTGAACACGGAACAACAGTCAGCGTCCATGAGAGAGAGAAGAAACACACCCACGGTCAACATAGATGAATCAACTCCACCACCGAACCAGTTAGCCCTTCAATCTACAGATGACTCCACACGAACGGGGACCATCAGGAAGCACACAGCAACATCCAGCAGGAATCCTGACAACCCTTTTCCGATCAAATCATTCTCGAACACCAGGGGGAGATCCGCAAGTCGTGGACCCAGGAAAAGGAAAAACTCCACCACCAGGTACGAGACCAATTCCAAAAGGGGTTGGAATTGACTTTGGTATTTAATCGTTCTCTATTTGATCTGTCTCCCTCTGATGTATCTTTACTCAACAGAGGGCTCAACTTTGTACCCTCTCAATACAGCAGACTCTCGGAGACGCTCTTAGATCTCAGGCTCTTCGCCAGAAGAGCCGCGCTACGACTACTCTTCAATAACACTGTTATTTCACAGGACACTGCCAACCATGCTTTTAGAAGAAGAAGCACTTTTTCACCCACACTACCCCCAGATATAGAGTGCTTCGTAAAAACGTGTGAAAAGGACTTTTATACTTTGTATGCTGCTAAACATGTGAAAAACAGATTTTTTAACTTAGACAAAGTAGAATATGATTCTTTGAATAACTTGAAATCAAACAGAGAGATAGTGATTACCAACGCTGATAAGGGAGGGGGAATAGTAGTGTTGGATAGACATGAATATTTAATTAACATAGAGAATAGTTTACAACAGAACAAAACATATCAAGAATTGCAGCTTGAGGGGGTCAAGAGAATTATCAACAAAGTTAGCACTGAGCTATATGACATACTAATGTGCAGACAGGTGAGCCAAGAGATGTTCGATTTTTTATATATTAATGAACCATTGATACCGACACTGAAAGGTCTGCCCAAGATACACAAACAAACAGAACCATTACCCATGAGACCTATTGTCTCGGGCAGACAATGGGCCACCTACAATATCTCCATATTCATAGAGAAGATGTTAAGGCCATTAGTGGACGACACACAACATATTCTGAAAGACACTCAACATCTATTGAGAGATCTAGAATCTTATGATGACATAGAAAAGAGGAATGCAAAACTATTACTAGTCACCTTGGATGTTCGTGACCTGTTCACCTGTATTCCGAATGATTACGGAACACAGGCAATAAGAGAATTGCTGGTAAAAAACAGTAACTATACAAGGAATAGACAAATATTAATATGTCAGTTACTTGATTTGGTATTAGAATGCAATGTCTTTATATTTCACAAGAGATACTACTTGCAAACATGGGGTGTCGCGATGGGCACCCCATGTGCTAATTCGTACGCAAATTTGGTACTGAATTATTGGGAACAGGAACACATCTTCAACAGTAGATGGATGGCACATATACGGACATATAAAAGATTTGTAGATGATGTGTTTTTGGCCTGGGATGGTACAATTGAAGAACTAAATAAGTTTGTTACATATATAGAAGGAACAACCACATTTCTAAAATTTACATGTGAACACTCATACAGGGAAGTTAACTTTTTGGATTTAACTTTATATTATGACAGCAATGAGAGATTGTCCCATAAATTATTTAGGAAAGCTTGCTGGAGGAATACTCTTTTAGAATATAACAGCATGCACCCAAGATACATGTTTGCAGGCATAGTGAAAGGTCAATTTTCGAGGCTAACTAGGCTCTGTAAGGATACAGAAACATTGTTAATAGAAGCTAATAACTTGGAGAAATTATTTATAGAGAGAGGATACAAAAGGAAGCTAGTGAGAGATATCAAGAACTGTGTTATACCAACAGCGAATGAACACACTACTATAAGAACAAGTAGCATTAGAGAAAAGGGATATAATGACCGACAATGTTCCAGTTTTTATAAGCAGAAAAACACAGTTAATTTCATTTTAAAATATACAAATGATATACAGGAGATCAAGAATATCATTTATAAACATTGGAATATTTTAGGGATTACAGAAGAAACAAGGAAAGTAGTAGGTGATAGACCGAGTTTTGTATTCAGGACATGTGACAATCTAAAAACCATATTTGCATATAACTCCAATGAAATTACCTGTACCCAAAATAGAGTAGTTAACCCAATAGGAACCTTCCCATGCAAAAAATGCAGCATGTGTCAGCATATAAACTCTGAACAAGAGTTTTACCATCCATATGGGCACTTTCACTTTAAACCCAAAGATAATTACAACTGTGACTCTATGAATTTAGTCTATATGGCCAACTGTGATACATGCTCAGCTTTCTATGTTGGCCTCACGAAGAGGAGATTAAGAGCGCATATACAACCATGTATATGACATACGCAAGAGAAATGAATTGAACGCTCTAGCAAAGCACACTATTTTACATCCTGCACATATATTTAAATTCAGGGTTTTACAAACCATTAATTGTAGTCCGAGACTGGGGGACAATGAGAGAGCCCTAGCAAAACTGGAAATGGAATGGATTTTTAACACTGGAGCACATAGAACACCAGGCATCAATAACTATGTATCAGTGAAACCATTCCTGGAATAAACATTTTTTGATTTAGACAGACAGGGTATTTCACCATATATATATTTTTTATTATTCATATTTGTATTTTTCATTGTTCACATTTGTATTATTTACCTTCACCATCTATTCCAGATGGTTTTAGGTACCATTCTGTCATATTGATAGCGTTATCATACCAGCTATTTCATCTACACGCTATTCTAACCAGAGGCATCATTTTTTTGCTTCATCATTTTTATGTCGATACAACATGTAGTGAAACTTGGTTGCTTCTACATAAATAATTGTCTATAGTTTAGCAAATTTTCTGCTGCTATTTTAACTAGTAAACATTTAAGATATCGAAAGAATGGGTAGTCTACTGTTCTAATGAATTGAAAATGTTTTGATAAATTTATCATTTGATTAAATTAACAAGAATAAAAACCAAAATAAAAACAAGCTAAAATAATACATGATAGAACTACCCTATAATTCACAGCTCACAGTAGCCTAATCCACGAGACTAAATATATTACTCTCGTTGAAGAGGCTAGAGACTAATTGCAGTATTTTCTATGTCCAGTACACTACTGTTAGGCTTAGAGAATGATGTAGGATGAGCTATAGCGATTCACAGTAGAGGTGTCGTCCATCTGAACGCTTTATATGAGATCCAGTTGGAGTCACACAGGCTCCTGAATGTCCGACAATTTAATCTACTATAGTAGGGCATATGTAGATAAATATTTGATATGAAAAGATGAAGCCAAAGCAGAGTATGACAATGTGATCAACATTAGATGTTGATAAAATGTGAGCATTACATATTTTGTGGACATGTCCACTTAACATCTAGCATTTGATCAACCAAGTTGTTTCACTATTGCAATACACAGTTTTGACTCTTATCTGTACTTTTCTCCTGAACGAATGACAAGAAAAAGAGTTGTAATGTGTCTAAACCATCAGACACAAGTCACAATATATACTTTTCAAGCCATATTAATAAGTTACACTTTTTGATATTTAATTGTATATTTATGGGATTCATTTTTTATTATATTTTTATATACACATATGATAGTTTTACATACTATATACATATTCATATCAATTAATTCACATGAGATTATATATATCAATAGTGATGACAATATTCATAGAAGCCATATACATATTTTGTTATTCATATACTTATTTATTTATTTATCATTTATATATTTCTTGATACATGTTATCAACAGATTAGTTATTTATAATTTTTATAATTCTTATAATATTTATTTAGTTATATTACTTAGTTATATTTGATGTCTAGGGTCTATATATGACATTCATATCCATATATATAGGCACACAATGATGTACAATGACTCAGTAATAGTTCTTGAATAACAGTGCCATCATTCGACAAAATGATGGGGGAGTTACACACTATATTTTGCTATCTATTTAGCGACATCATGATATTGTCATATCATGTTATACATTATATACACGTTAATTTTGTAAACAAGATGTAAATGTTTAGAAATGAACAGAAGCATATAAATTTATGAATTCTAAGCGAAGTGCTGCTTAATGACTATGAATGATTCTAAGTTTTTATATCTACCCAATAAAATGTATCATCATTCATATTCATGTAATAATTCTGTATCTCACTCAATGACAGTTTGGTTTCAGAGATTCTTTGTCATAGTTATATTTTAACACAGAAATATGCTTAAAAATGGTTTGAACATATAGTTGTACATAAATATATGAATTTTAAGATGCTATAAACACAAAATCTAAGTGACATGCTGTTCTATTGGTTAAGTGTTTTTAGAATTAGATGGGATATTTGATACGTTTCATTTTATTTTATTTTATTTTATTTTATTTCCATGTTTATTTGTCTTATTCAGATGGAATGTTTGAGCACATGGAAAGAGTATTAGTATTTAACAACAGAAATGTATTTAAGCAATGGAATTGGAAAGTTGCGTTACAGCTAGATACTAACTATAAATGTAGAGTTGTAACAAATGTTAAATCTATTATGCGTCTGACTGATATTAACTAGGAATTTAACATAATTAAAACACTGCGTGCAACATACTGTCATACAATATTAAGGCTAAATGTGTATTTCATAAATAATAGACGATATCCACATTTTTACAGAGAAGCCTTGCAGTTACTAAACACAAGAAAATGTTGCTCACAACTAGGTGAGGCTTTGATTGCTTAATTGAATGCACTCAATGAATTTGCTAATGAAGTGATTAGAGATTACAACTAGAGATATAAAAACCATTGTACCACACTTATTATTTGATCTGAAGAAGCTTGCAGTTGCAAGTGAAAGCACTTATCTCGATTTTTTACCTTGGAATAAAGAGTTTTTTGTCAGAAGAAGGTGTTTTCGTGGTGTATCCTGAATAGTTAATTTTTACTGCTATATAAATGTTATACAGATCCACAGTGACATACAGAAGCACACGTCTAACATTGCATAGTCATACTACTACTACCCTTGAGCTGTGTTAGTATGACAGATGTGGTACTGCTATATAAATGTTATACAGATCCACAGTGACATACAGAAGCACACGTCTAACATTGCATAGTCATACTACTACTACCCTTGAGCTGTGTTAGTATGACAGATGTGGTACTGCTATATAAATGTTATACAGATCTACAGTGATATACAGAGGCACACGTCTAACATTGCATAGTCATACTACTACTACCCTTGAGCTATGTTAGTATGACAGATGTGGTACTGCTATATAAATGTTATACAGATCTACAGTGATATACAGAGGCACACGTCTAACATTGCATAGTCATACTACTACTACCCTTGAGCTATGTTAGTATGACAGATGTGGTACTGCTATATAAATGTTATACAGATCTACAGTGATATACAGAGGCACACGTCTAACATTGCATAGTCGTATTACTACTACTCTTGAGCTATGTCAGTACTGACAGATGTGATACTGCTATATAAATGTTATACAGATCCACAGTGACATACAGAAGCACATGTCTAACATTGCATAGTCGTATTACTACTACGCTTGAGCTATGTCAGTACTCACAGATGTGTTACTGTTATATAAATGTTATACAGATCCACAGTGACATACAGAAGCACACGTCTAACATTGCATAGTCATACTACTACTACCCTTGAGCTATGTTAGTATGACAGATGTGGTACTGCTATATAAATGTTATACAGATCTACAGTGATATACAGAGGCACACGTCTAACATTGCATAGTCATACTACTACTACCCTTGAGCTATGTCAGTACTGACAGATGTGGTACTGCTATATAAATGTTATACAGATCCACAGTGACATACAGAAGCACACGTCTAACATTGCATAGTCATACTACTACTACGCTTGAGCTATGTCAGTACTGACAGATGTGGTACTGCTATATAAATGTTATACAGATCCACAGTGACATACAGAAGCGCACATCTAACATTGCATAGTCATACTACTACTACCCTTGAGCTATGTCAGTACTGACAGATGTGGTACTGCTATATAAATGTTATACAGATCCACAGTGACATACAGAAGCACTCGTCTAACAATGCATAGTCATACTACTACTACCCTTGAGCTATGTTGGTATGACAGATGTGGTACTGCTATATAAATGTTATACAGATCCACAGTGACATACAGAAGAGCACTTCTAACATTACATAGTCATACTACTACTACCTTTGAGCTATGTCAGCACTGACAGATGTGGTACTGCTATATAAATGTTATACAGATCCACAGTGACGTACAGAAGCACTCGTCTAACAATGCATAGTCATACTACTACTACCCTTGAGCTATGTTGGTATGACAGATGTGGTACTGCTATATAAATGTTATACAGATCCACAGTGACATACAGAAGAGCACTTCTAACATTACATAGTCATACTACTACTACCCTTGAGCTATGTCAGTACTGACAGATATGGTACTGCTATATAAATGTTATACAGATCCACAGTGACGTACAGAAGCACACGTCTAACATTGCATAGTCGTATTACTACTACGCTTGAGCTATGTCAGTACTGACAGATGTGGTACTGCTATATAAATGTTATACAGATCCACAGTGACATACAGAAGCACACGTCTAACATTGCATAGTCGTATTACTACTACGCTTGAGCTATGTCAGTACTGACAGATGTGGTACTGCTATATAAATGTTATACAGATCCACAGTGACGTACAGAAGCACACGTCTAACAATGCATAGTCATACTACTACTACCCTTGAGCTATGTTGGTATGACAGATGTGGTACTGCTATATAAATGTTATACAGATCCACAGTGACATACAGAAGAGCACTTCTAACATTACATAGTCATACTACTACTACCTTTGAGCTATGTCAGCACTGACAGATGTGGTACTGCTATATAAATGTTACACAGATTCAGAGAAGCAGCAAACTTCTAACATTGCACAGTCATACTACTACCCTTGATTATGTCAGTACTGACAGATGTGGTGCTGCTACATACATATTACACAGACATAATGAGAAATTAGATAACTGGGTGAAGGCATGTAGTGTCAGGTTATTTTTAAGCTAAAAGATGGTATACTTACTACTGAGGTGATGAATGCATTCCAATTTCAGCCTACCATTGACCAAGGAGGTCAAGCTTGTGTCGACTCAAGTCATTTTGGTGGTGATGGTACTGCCTCCCCATGTGGAGTATGCCAGTAGCACGGGTGGCAGCCTTTGCCAAATTACTCCAGGCATCAGGCTAATACTGTGACTCTGGACAGCTCTCCTGCAGCAGCCTTTGGCTGTAATGCTTATGCAGGATGTCCAGAAAAATATTATCCTCCTCCTCAAACCACTTCTGTGCTCCAAAAGGAGCACTACTCTCACCTTCTCTAGCCATAACTGTGTCACCTTCAAAGATCTCAGGAATAATGGCAGGATACTAGTACCCAAAACCGTTCTCAAATGTCTCAGACTCAGGGCACCGATGAGCTCAGACAGGCAACTCATTTGCGTGATGGGTAGCAAAATAATAAATATAGGCACTGTATTATTATGTTTCCAGATTCACTTTATAGTGTGCTTACCTTGCATGCGTGGAGCTACCCTCAGGTGTATGCACGACATCATGTAGTAATCTTCATGATATTTATCTGCTTTGCTCAGTGCTCAAATTGAGAGATTCAGAAACAGTAATGAGATGTGCTACTAATTAGCATGCTTATCATGCCAAGAGAAGTGAATGTACATGACAACAGACAGAGAGTGTCATCTCACTAAGGAAGAAATTTTAGTTCACAGACTTCAGGGCAGGGTGGTGGTTCATCCAATGCACTTTCTGGTAAAGCCAGCTAACTTCCTCACCTGCAAATGATAACTGTGCCCCGCCCATTTTTTTTACAGATGTATTTTGTGTGTGTGTGTGTGTATGTAAATATATATATATATATATATATATATATATATATATATATATATATATATATATATATATATATATATATATATATATATATATATATATATATATATATATATATATATATGTGTGTGTGTGTGTGTGTTTTATGTATATATGTATAATACTATTTTTGTATATATATTTTATATAAATATGTTTTTTTCTTTGTCCAGGGCAATGTCAAACACCGTCGGGCAAAACAGCTGCAATAAAAGCCTCCTGCAGATGCTCATTTATAATTGCTGTGGCAACCCCAAGCATAATCTGTGTGATGTATTTTCTCTGAACACAGGCATATTTCTAAGTTCACATCTAAGGCAAACACAGCATCACTGCACAGCACTTAAATATTTCTAAATCACTCCAATATGGCATAGCAATGTTATGTAGCTAGGTTTTCTGAATTGCACTCCCCCTGTGCATGGTCACTCGTTACACAAATTATCTTAGCATAATGCTGCAAAGGTTTCTGAACCAAAATGACTGTTTTATACTTTGTTTTGCAAAATGCCAGTTACAGGTCCTTATCTCTTGAATAAATTCATTGCTCTCCATTGATTCTATTTATTTTTTAAACATTTGTTTATCAGGTAGGTGTACTGGTAAACTGACCCTTTTCAATTATGACCCAAGCCAATGGTGTACAATATAAATATTTTGCAGTTATGCGATGTAACATATTCACATGTATAAATATTACTGTTCACATCTAATACATTACAATAAATACAAATATTGTAAGTTACAAAGACCTTAGTTTAACACAGGATGAACACACTGCATACACATTTATATATGGGTATTACAACTAGAGTTCATTGGTTTAACATACCGGGAGATCGGTTAAGCCTACATAGAATGAAACAGTGGGTATGGGAAGGGGGGTCCAATTTCAGCTGTTGAATGAAACTTTCATCGAACAGCTATTAATCGAACACTAAACATCAAACATTACTTATGTCAAACACTCATAACTCCGAAAATAAAATCATTGACTATCCATAGTTGACCAACATCGCCAATGTCCTACGATGATGTGCAGAAAAACTAAACAAAAATAACCTTCGTAAAATCACCTTCTCAAGTGCACACTATATAACATAAAATAAGCAACACCTTAATGTGTGAATAAGCAAGAATATTATATTATCCCCTTATAAACACTGTATACTCAAATATATTTTAAAGACATATTTCCACATATAAGGACAACTGCCCTTCCCCCACTGTAGTGTGATCTTGCAGTTGGTATATATAATTAGGGGTGCATGGGAGCAGCCCTCCCAGAAGAGGAAAATTACGAGAATACAGTACAGTCTTTATATGGGGGGCTGCACACACCCTCCTCCATGGTGGGACATGCACTGGGCATCAGTGCTGCATCTCCTCTCATTTCCATAAAGGGGAGATGCCAGCAGAACTGCTCTAACCACTAGCAGAAGACTGTAGTGTGATCTTGCAGTTGGTATATATAATTAGGGGTGCATGGGAGCAGCCCTCCCAGAAGAGGAAAATTACGAGAATACAGTACAGTCTTTATATGGGGGGCTGCACACACCCTCCTCCATGGTGGGACATGCACTGGGCATCAGTGCTGCATCTCCTCTCATTTCCATAAAGGGGAGATGCCAGCAGAACTGCTCTAACCACTAGCAGAAGACAGCATGCAATTGTTTTCCCTGCTCTCCACCAGGGAAATAAAATTTTGTGCATGTGCCATTGTGGATTATTCCCTTTCCCTGTTACACTTGGGCCAGAAAGAGCAGACCCATGGAAAATGAACTGGTAGGGGTCATCTTGCTGTCCTTGGTAAGTTAAGTCAGAAACAGCCATACACAATGGCAAAGAGACATCACCTGTTACCTAAGTGCACCATCAGCTTAATTATATGCCAGTCTTATAGTGAAGCTGGCAATAGATGACATGGTTGCTATCTGTGATTGCAGCTTGAATCTAAGCTGCTCATCTGGTAACTTATCCATTGACTGACTCACTTAATCACCTGGCTTTTACTGAAATCTTAACATATGAGATAGGTAGTTAATTAATTACCTTCAGGGAAATTGTCAAGGACATGTAAAGGTACTTTCTAAATATATCCATTGCCCTGATTCCTTATCTGGGAGAAGAACAGCAGTACTCTGTGATGTTAGATCCTTTTCACTGGCAAGTGCAGCAGCAGCATCTCAGGCTTGGGAGTCTCAGTGCAGGAGGCCTGGTGTTTGGGAGGTCAAAAAATCTTGCCCAGTTTCTTTGGAACAAGTGCCACAACACAGGGTAGTCCCATCCAGATTTAAATACAAGTGGAAACATTTTATTTATAAAAGTGACCACACCAGAAGAAGGCTGACCAATCCAAAAATCTTCTGCAGTATCCCTTACAGAAAGGTCATGGGTTGGGTGAGCTATCCCTCTTCCTCTATGCCTCATCATGTTAAGTACTTCTCTAAAATTATGGTCATCCAGGACAAATGGTGGGGAATCCGTGGCATTATTGTTGTATATACCTGGGGTATGGGACTTGGAAAAATGTTCGCAAATTTCCTCTCACATACAAACGTTTTACCTGTCTTTAGAGGTGATGACTCTAAAGATGAAGATGAAGTCAGATGCGGTCCAGATGTCTGGGAACAGTCCTAAAACAGGGTTCCATTCTGTCTGTCTTGTTGACTAAAAAGGTGGATGGCTGAAGATCCATTCAAAGAGGTGTTTGCTGCTTAGACCAAAGTAATCAAAGGTACTCGCACTTTGGGAAGAGTCAGAACTCAGGGACTAGGGTACCAACCCCTGCTGTCAAAGGTTGAAGCCACACAGTCAGTGTTAACACAGACCAAATTGGTGTCAAGCCTGGCCATGACGGGTTGCCTCCCAACAATGAGGCTGATATACCCAACAATTCCAAGGACAGTGTTAGTTAGCAAACTGTAACATTTTCTTTCTCACAGAATATACACATTTTTGAAAAGTACCCTGAATGTTTCTACCAAAATCAATTTGACTACCTGAATTACAATACTAGCATTATATTGACAAACAAGCTGTGTGTGTGTGTGTGTGTGTGTGTGTGTGTGTGTGTGTGTGTGTGTGTTTGTGTGTGTGTGTGTGTGTCTGTGAGAGAGAGCAACAGAGAGACAGAGACGCGCACACACACAGACAGCATATTTGCACATTATGACAAATGGCAATCTCTGCCACACATTCTTGATGACAAGGAACTGATAGGATCATGGAGTGACTTTGCTGGAAGGCAAAGTATTGTGCAACATTCTTCCATGATCTGTTGTAAGAAGATCAGTATTTCAACAATGTGTGCAATTTAGAGGCTGCTACTTCAAATGCAAAGCACAGAAAGCCTGTGGGAGCAGCATACATGGCATACTTTCCAGTTTCTTATAGCTTCTTTCAACTCTACTACAACTGCCATCATACTGTGTGTTTTAAAAAGGCAGTCACACATCCACTGTTAAGGAGCATCTTAGTATCCCAAATATTCTAAACTGCAAACATTCTTCAAGCCTGCCTGAGTATATCAGAAGATTTTCTTGTATTGCATTATTTTAATGAATACCATTCGTGTACAAAACTTAATGCTAATGAATTTGGGGGAAGTGACTATGACCTGACATTCTAGTTACACAATACTCAAATCCAGGAATGTACTTAATCCTGTGAAACAAAACACTCAGAAAGGCAGCTTGAGGAAAGAAAAGCTTCATCCTGATATAATTCCTTAGGTTTTTCATTCAACTAAATCTCAAATCTAAAATTGTCCTTAGTTCTATGTCTTATGAAAACATGCTCGAACAGACAGCTTGACCAGATTAGTTCCTTATCCTTACATAATCCCTTAGTGTTGCATTCTGTCTCTAACTCTATTTGCTGATGAGCACATGCATCATCTTTTGCTCTCACTCTTGTAAAGAAGAATCACCTGTAGCCTTTTCCAGTGTTCAGGCATCTCATCTTCCCATGATCAGTTAATAAGATTTGACAGGGTATCGTTAGTTTTCCTGGCATGAATTCTGCCTGCCTCATTGCTTTATTTACTTGTCATTTAAGCTGCTTCAGAACTGTTTCTTTTGTTCCCCTGAACCCCAACTCCCTACCCTCTTCAGAAACTGCCCAATGTTCCCTTACCTAAACCCAACCAGCAGATTCATTCCACCGGTGGTGAGAGCTAGGCATCTTTGGCTAGATGACAGCTTTATTCCTGCTCAGGAAGCCTAATTATCAAATTCATCCCCCCCTCTGGTGACAGTTGGGTGATAGGTAGTGGGCCAGTTTCAGGTCCTGAGTAGCATTCTACCAATCCTCCCTCAGGTAGACTGGTACCTGCTGCCTGGTTGGGAGAAGAGGTATGCCTTTTGGTATACAAGCTTCTCCCTTCCCTCACATCTGCAACAGGGATGTCTGCACTGACAGTGCAAGCCAACCTCACCATAACAAGTAGACAGTGCAAACACCCATTGAAAGGTGTCATTGGTATTGCAGGCCTGACACTCCTATCCCCCCACCTCATATGAGTGAGCTCGAGTTGGCTTCTCAAGCTGATCCTCTCTGTCCTGTTCCTCCAGAGCTAGTGCTGCTAATCAGACACAGGACATCTAGGTTGTAGTCATGGCTTTATCCCTCTATGCCTTAGGTCCTGGTCTTCAGACCCTTTTCTTTTGAGAAAGAAATGTCATTCACCATCCCCAGCCAAAGCACTTACAGATAAATTTGGTATCTCAGCTAGAGTTGACCAGTGATTCATTGACTGTCCCTCACTGTTGCATTAGCTTCTGTGTAGCTGCTCTCACATGCCCATCTACTTTTATACCAGTTGAATTCCATTGTTAAAATATGCCACTGTTGTTGCTGGAAAGTCATTTCTGGGCCTAACCACTGACTCTGTAAAAAGAAAAAAAGAAAGGAAAAGTACTTTATAAAGTGTGATATGAAGCTCCCTTCTATCTGTCACCATCTTCCTTCTTCTTTCCTTCTCCCCTTCACTCCTAAGTGATCCCTGAAGATAAAGTCCATATAATCCCTTCACTTTCTTCTTTTACCCAGGCTGCATCTGTTCAGTACTTCATTTCTCATCACCCTTAGCTTCTTGATGACTCTCTCCTGCATAGTCTTTACAAATACAACATGCTTTTTTCTGTAAGCCCCTGCTAGTGCCCTCTACAGTGAAGGGAGCCATTAACCTCTTTAACATCTAGCCTTCTGCACCTTTCATATGCACCCTAACATCCTACTAACCTTAGAAGCATCTCACACTAAATTGTGAAAAGAGATATGTGGACCATTTTGTGATCTTTCCTCTCTTCTGTCTTCCCAAGCAAGATCTCCTGCAATTGTCTAAATGTCAGCACCCAACTTTCTTAACATTTAGCTGCATTAAATCATAGCTGCCAATTGTGCACAATCCCTGATGCTTTACTTGGTCATGTTGTGGAAGCCGGTCTCCTTTGCCATGACTACTTTAATGATCTTGGTGTCTTTCATACAACATGCTGGGTACTAATATGGTTAGCAGAATGGATTATATCACAGAGACATGAGGCACCCGGCTTGTCATTACCTTCTAGCGAGAAAACTCCACCTGAAATACAACCATCTTTACCTTTTCTGTCAGTCAGCCTTCTGTTCAGTTTACCATCTCTGTCTTTCACTCTTTACGTTCCTCATCACTCTTCTCTGAGGCATAATGTGAAGGGCCTTTCCATATTCCAAACACACTACAGTTACTGGGTTCCCTCAGTCTACGTCTGAAGTGAGGTCATAGAAATGTTCGGCAGGTTTCTGCAAAATATTAAAACTATAAGCTGCTAACAAGCATCATTCACTAATCTTGGGCTTGATTTCTTTCTTTAGTTTCTGTTGTTTATGACTCTGAAAAACTCACTTAAACAGAAAGTACTCCCAAAAGATACTTATTCTGATATTCTGAACTTGGGGTAGGACTGTAAATTGCCTATGAAAAGTGACACCTGTGCCTAGTTTGTTTATCCAATTATGACATAAAAATAAATTACAAAACTGGTGTAAGATGGTCTTTGTTGACTGGGTTATGCTACTATCCATTTACTATGCAGCTTGCACTCAGGAACTAAACCAACCTGTACAACACAACAGGGATTCAGACATAAGTTTCTGTTTTGTACTATTACATAATACGGTTGTCCATTACCCACTCTACTAACATTTAAAAAGGTACACATCTCTCAAAATATTGCCCCATCTACATAATAATGAATAACTCTACCTTAAAATACCTGCCCAACCATACTATCTTTACCACTTCATTTCTCTTTATATCTTATCTCATCTAATATTTCCTCTCTTTAACCATCTTTCAAAGCTGCTGACAGAATCTAAAAAACTAAATTACATTTTTCAATTTATTCTAACTTATACTGCACTTGCGTTTGATTAACTGTGCTGTTTTATTAACTTGCATTACATTTGCACTGTATTTTTTCACTGTTTTACTGTTAAACTGATTAATTAACTGAGTGTGAACTGTTCTGCTGTTATATTTAAGTGTGTATTTGTTCTCCTGTGCTAAATTAATGGACCTAAACAGAGTTTAAATATCTTTAGCACAATCTGGTTACAGGTTTTGCTGTATCCAGATCTGTTTGTGTGATTCCTGTGTTTCCTGCTACACAATCTTGTGTTGGCTGGGGTGGGGGTCCTACCTGCACTTAATTGGAGTAAGTGAACTGGTTGGAACTGGTCTGGCATACAGTGTTTAGCTAGGAACTCAGGGACAGGGGTTGATTGGTAAATTCCAGTGTTTCTATTTTACTTTTGTTTTGTGGTACTTGCTTGTTTTAGTCGAGCTACAAGGTGGCCAGCATTCTACATCTACCCTGTGCTGATTTCAAAGCTGCTGAGAAAATAACTTGCATTACATCTGCACTGTATTTTTTCACTATTTTACTGTTAAACTGTTTAATTAACTAACTGTTCTACTGTTATATTTAAGTGTGTATCTGTTCTCCTGAATTAAATTGACCTAGAGTTTGAATATCTTTAGCATAGTCTGGTTACAGGTTTTCCTTTTATCCATATCTGTTAGTGTGATTCCTGTGTTTCCTTCTATGGCATCTTGCGTTGGCTGGGGCCTACTTGCACTTGGTGGGAGTAAGTAAACTAGCAGGAACTGGTCTGGCATAGGGTGTTTGGCTAGGAGCCCAGGGACAAGGGTCGATTGGTCAGTTCCAGTGTTTCTATTTAACTTTTGTTTTTGTGGTATTTAAACTCCGCATTTGCACTTGTTTGCGTGTTGTGTACCGCCACTGCTCTGTTTTAACCCTTTTCGAGGTATCTCAGCTGCATTTTTGCCCTTACCAGCACTCGTGTGTAAGTGAAGCCCTCCCTTGCAGCTATTGTATTGATTTTATCCAGCCCTACTCACACCTATAGGTACTCTCCTCAGATAGTACCACCCTACTATCCCTGATCTCTGTTTCATAGATTCTGACAACCACGGACGGACAATTTCCTATGGTTTCTCTTGTTAGTCTGGTTGATATGGGCATCCTGAGACAGTGTAGCAATTGCCTCATGTACACGGACAACCTTCTACTACTACCACTTAGGAACACAATATGTGAGAGATGCAATTACATTAAGAACCTTGAATCCCTGCTGTCTCAATCACAAGCCAGTACAACTGGCACTGAGAAGGTTCTCTGCACAAACACTACAAACACCACACCTCCTACACCACCCACACCTGTGCAACACACTCCTCACAAATGCGGAGGTTCTCAACAAAAACATACTTGAACAAAAGAGACCTCCGAGGCAAAAACACACACGCACATCACAACTCACAGTACCAAGCACCACATATAGTACAGACGCCTGTGTCTCACAGCCTCTAAGACCCAGCCACAAACCCAGCATACTAGTTATAGCAGAGTCTATCATGAAACACACAGATGTGCCCCTCACCAGGCTAGACAAGGAAAAATTCACAGTAAGTCACTTGTCAGGTGCTAGAATCCATCATATCATGCACGCACTCAAGTCTCTCAACAAGAGGTACTGTTATGACGCTGTCATAGTCCATGTTAGTGTGAATGACTTGAGACATACCTCTCTGGACTATATGAAGAGAGACATGATTGAGCTTGCTGAATATGTGTTCTAGGCAGGTATGTCCCTATCCTTAAGCAGCATCCTACCATCACCCAGAATGATGCCTCAATACAAACAGAAAATGATTGACTTTAACAATTGGCTTAGTTTCTGGTGTTATTCCAAGGGGATCCAGTACCTAACAGCCTGGGAGGACATGATTAACAGACCATGATGCTTTGCCAGAGATGGTCTTCATCTGTCTCCCCTGGGCTTCAGGCATCTGGCAAAGGCTCTTGCCTCCCCCATAGTGCCTTTATTAGGCAAAGTCATGAAGACAAAATTACCAACATGAAAAATTCTTCTAAATAAAATTTAAATGTCATACTGCTAAACGCTAGGAGTCTTAACATGAAACTGCACTCATTGCAAGCATTCCTTACCCTACAAGATGCTGCTATTTCTGAAGTCACCAAAACCTGGTTCAAAGCTGCGGAGAGCACCCCAGCCTTACCAGGTTACTCATCCTACCATACTTTCAGACCCCAAATGGAGGGCTACAAAGCCAAAGGAGGTGGAGTTTCAGTATTTATCAAAAACATACACCCCTCTAGGTTGGTCAAGCTGTATGACACACAGGAGACACTCCAGGTGTAGGTAACTGTTGACAAAACACCTATTCAAACCATAGCTAGCTACAGACTCCCAACCATGACTCAGGATGCCCACTTCACCTATCTGGGCTTACTTGAATCTATCAAGATTCAACCCTTTACCCTGATTTTGGGTGACTATAACTACCCAACCTTAGAGTGAAAGACCTATTCTAGCCCAAACACAAATGCCCAAAGATTCCTCAACTTTGACAAGGCAATGCATTAGATCAGCGGTTCGATACCCCCACGAGAGGTGAAAATATCCTGGACCTGGTACTAACCAACATGAATAGCCACTGTAATAGCGCTACAGTGTCATCCTGCTTGGTAAAATCTGACCATAAAGCATTTCAAAGTCACCATCTCCCCTGACCCCCCCCCCCCACCCTTGCCAGGGTCACACAAAAAAACTTTTCCAAAGCTGACTACAACCTCTGAGAGCAGGTATATGCAGTTTCATAGCCACTGTCCTTTTAGTTGGAACTAGCACTAATGTCCGAGCTTGCACTAAAAATATATGATCACCTACATAGCTGCATGGACTCAGCAATACCTGACAGGACCAAATCATCTTCCTCAAGGAAGAGTAAACCTGTCTGGTGGACAGCAGCAATAGATAAACACTATAATAAAAGGAAAAAAAATGCTGTCCAGGATCAAGAAGGAGCAGGTGCCAAGTTGGAAGCAATCTCTCCTTTGTCTGAACAAGTAAATAAGCTCACTGCTGAAATCCTCTAAGGCTCACTTCGTGTCCAAATTGGCCACATCCACTAAGGACAATCACAAGGCCTTCTTCACATACGTCTGCAGTCTCAAAGGTAACACCCAAATCTGCTCTGAACTGCTGGTCAAGAACACAACATACACAAATGCTGTAGATATAGCCAATCTGCCAGCAGACAGGTTCAGTGAAAAATTCACCTCCCTGTCCCCCATCAGTAAACCAGGACATCTCCAGCACCTGCCCCCCGCTTTCATCACCAGGGAGCAGGTCTTTAATGCCCTCTCAAAGGCAACAAATACAACCTCCATGCGATCCCAAAACATCCGTGGCTGTGTTCTACATGAACTCAGGCATGAGATCTCAGCATCGTTAGACACCCTATTCAACCAAAGCCTGAGCACCGGCTTCATCCCAGCTGAATGGAGGACAGCCACTGTCATCCCTCTACACAAAGGTGGAGCATCCACTGACCCAGGCAGTTATAAGCCCATCAGCATAACTAGCCTGATCTGCAAGGCCATGGAACGCACTATCATGGACCTTCTAAATAAGGACATTGACAACCTCCAAATGCTTGACCCCACAGAGTTTGGTTTTGTCAGAGGGAGATCATGCCTATTAAACTTGGTAAACTTCTTTGAAACAGTCCCCAAAGTCATGGACAAGGGAAAGATAGTGCACACTGCCTACCTTGACCTAGCCAAAGCCTTTGACACTATTCTCCACTCGGGCATAATAGATAAACTATCCCAGCTAGGTATCAATTCATATGTTACGAGATGAGTAGCTAACATGCTCACTGATAGAACCCACTCAGTCAAAATAGGGAAAGCCACATCTAGTTGTAGACCCATAACAAATGGCATACTCCAAGGATCGGTCTTGGAGCCTCTACTGTTTGGGATATACGTTTCTGAGGTGCAAGCCAAAACTAGTGGTCTGTGGCTGACCAAGTTTGCAGATGACTACAAGTTGGGTGCTGTCTTAAATTCCCCTAGTGATGTGAACATACTCCAAGAGGCCCTTACCCAAACTAATGACTGGTGTCAGAAGCATGGCCTCAAACTGAATGCCAAGAAAAAAGAAGTTATGTTTTACCATAATGTTCATCGGTGTTGTTCATCTTCTTTTATTAATCACTGATGGGTTTGGTTCCAAGCTCTCGAAACCAAGTAGGCCTTTTTACCAAGCTCACGCCAACCAAAAACTCTCGAGCTAAGCTTCTACCCAGAATGGCCTTCGCCCTGTTACCTCAGATTGAGTTTGCTAGAGATAGAGAAATAAAGCTGAGGCCACTTCTGCGCAAATACCCTAGGACACCACTTGGACCCAAAGCATCCCCCAGGAGCCTTTGGAGGGGGAAGGAGGGTGGGAAGTGATGAATGAAAGAAGATGAACAACACAGGTGGAAAGTTATGGTAGGACATAACTTCTTTATCTGATGTTGTTAATCTTCTTTCCATTCATCACTGATGGGACAGAATCCCAAGCTACCTGGAGGTCCATCGGCAGCCCGTATGGAAGAACAAGGCAGCTCTCCCTGTGGAGACCAAGTCCAATTTGTAATGATTGATAAAGGTATGAGGCTTAGCCCAACTAGCCACTACACAAATGTCATCCATGGAAGCCCTGGAATGAAAAGCTACAGATGTTGCCATAAATCTGGTGGAGTGAGCTTTAACTTTAGGCATAAGTTCTTCTATGAGGGAATAGATGAAATGTATGCAGTCTCTTAGTCATTTTGATAATGTAACCTTGGAAACAGCATTTCCCATTCTAGGCCCAGAAAAGGAGATGAAAAGCTGTTCAGACTTACGGATAGGTTTGGTCCTGTCTAGGAAGAATCTCAGTTGCCTATGTACATCCACAGAGTGTAGGCAGTACTCTCCTTTATTGGAAAAATTCAGAAAGAACACTGGTGGGTCAATGGTCTGGTTAATGGAAAATTCAGAAACAACTTTGGGAAGGAAGGATGGATTCGTCCGGAGTGATACTCTGTCTTTATGGAAGACCAGATAGGGACTCTTGGTACACAATGCCTGCAGCTCCGAGAACCATCTGGCTGATGTGATGGCTACTAATAATATGAATTTCCAGGACAAAAACTTTAGGTCACACTTCACTGCAAGCTCAAAGGGTTTTTGAGTAAAAGACTGAAGGACTAAAGTGAGTTTACATGGTTCCACAGACTGTCTGACAGGGGGCCTGATATGAGAGGTTCCCTTGAAAAAGGCTTTTTATAGACGTAAAGAGATGAGAGGGGTGCCATCTATACCATTGTGGAAATTAGAAATTGCTGCCAGGTGTACTCGTGCAGTAGAGGCAGCGGCTCCATTATCAAAACACTTAGCCAAGTATTGCAGTACCGGAGTCACTGGTGCCGAATACAGGTTTAGAATGTTATCCTTAGAGCAGATGGAGAACCTTTTCCATTTATTCTGATATAGTCTTCTGGTGGATGATTAATGAGAGGCCAGAATGATGTCTCGAACAGGTGAGGTGAGATTAGCTTGCCTGGCAACTAACGGAAGTGGAGAAACCAAGCTGTCAGCTTGAGACTGGACAGATTTAGGTGGCTCAAACCTTGGGGGTGAGTAATAAGATCTGGATGAGGGTCCAGAATCCACAGCGGGTATACTAGGTGAGGCCAAAGGAAGAGGAACCAAACCTGTCAAGGCCAGAATGGAGCTATGAGGATCACCTTGCATCCCAACCGAAGAGCTTTCTTTAGAAATTGTGGAATCAGAGGAATGGGAGGATAAGCATAAAGAAGTCCCGTGGGCCAATCATGGATTAGAGCGTCCCTCGGGGTCTCCCCCTCTGGGGGGAAACAGGCCGAAATAGCTACTGCAGTTGTTATTTGATGGGGAGGCGAAAAGATCGCAGCAAGGCTGGCCCCAGTGGCTGAAGATTTCTGTTGCCAAGTCGGGATTGAGGGACCACTCGTGAGGCAGGAGGATGCATCTGCTCAGTCTGTACGCAATTACGTTGGAGTTCCCTGGGATATGCATTGTTAACAGAAAGCGGTTGGATGCTATAACCCACTGCCAAATTCTCATGGGCTCTCGACACAGGGGATAGGACTTGGTTCCTCCTTGCTTGTTGATATACCAGACCACTGACATGTTGTCCGACTGAATTGCAATTGTCCCAGAAGGGAGAACCGAATGAAAAGCCTGCAATGCCAACAGCACCGCTCTCAGTTTCAGAACATTGATATGCAGGTGGGCCTCTGAGGTGGACTATGTGCTTTGGACTGTCTTTCCCTGGAAATGCCCCCCTCCACCCAACCAGGGAAGCATCCGTGGTCACAATGGCCTTGTGCTGAGGGGATTGTAATGGGTGACTCCAAAGTTCTGCGTCTGGCCTCATCCACCAAAGGAGGTCTTGCTTGCAGGAGTTGGTTATCTGGAACTGGTAATTGAGGGGGTGATAGTTCGGGAACCACTGACAAAGAAGGAGCCATTGTAGGATTTGCATGTGTAGCTTTGCTAGGGGCACTATTGGAATTGAAGCTGTCATGGATCCTAGGGCCTGAAGAATGTCTCTCACTGAAACTTTTGCTTGACAGAGTATCACTCAGAGCTGGAGCCTCAATCGCTGGAGTCTGTTATTTGGGAGTGACACTAGACAAGACCAGGTATTGAACGCTGCTCCAATGAATTATATTTGTTGTGTAGGAGTAAGGCTTGATTCCTCCCAGTGGATTGTTATTCCCAAAATTTTTGCCAGAGAGTGTATAATGCAGTGTTATTACCAGAAGATGCTCGGTGGGGGCGACGAGGGGCCAGTCATCCAAATATGGAAACACATGGAATCCTTGCAGTCTCAAATGAACTGTGACCACTGCCATGCACTTCATGAACACTCTGGGGGCTGTAGAGAGACCAAACGGCAGGGCACAAAATTGATAATGACTGGCCTGTAGCCGAAAGGGAAGCAGACTCCTGGAGCGTTTGTCCATTTTGATGTGGTAATACGCATCTCAGAGATCTATCGAGCACATCCAATCGCTTCCCTTAAAAAAGGGAGAATGGACTGAACCGTTACCATCCGCAATTTGGTTTGGGTGACAGACTTCTTTAAGCTGCTGAGATCCAAAATGGGTCTCCAGTCCCCTGTCTTTTTTTGCACCAAAACGAATTTTGAGTAGAATCCAGATCTGTGTTGGTCTTGTGGGACTGGTTGGATGACTCTTTTTTGAGACAGCTTTATTATTTCTGAAGTTGCTTCTTCCCTTTGACTGGGTGGAACACTGGGAAGCTTTTTTGGAAGATTTGGTTGATAAGAAAGGGGAATGGTGTAACCTATGGGGATTATACTCTGCACCCAACGATTGGTGGTAATAGATTGCCAGGCAGCTCGGGCTGCTCCTCAGAAGCGCTGATAAGGCTGTCCAGAGAAGGAGTCCCTGGAGCCTTAGTTACAAGGACACCTTCTGCCTCTGTAAAGGCATCTTCCAGAATTGTTACCCCCTCTGCCCCTGGGGGTATCATCACCATGTGCGGCATGGAAAGGACCCTGAGATTTTTTGTGCCACATTTTCCCACTCCTCTGATTCCTGGAGAAGGTATGTTGAGGATTGGAAAATTGTAGGCCTATGGCAGACAGGGTCTTGCCGTCTTGCTCACACCTGGCTAGCATGTCCTTCACTTTGGAGCCAAAAAAGTGACGATGCTTCGATGGGAGCATTTAAAAAGGAAGACTTGAAGGGGTCTGCGAGGTCATAAATGTGCATCCAGGCATGACGCCTCATGACAATACCCAAACCCACTGCTCTAGCCACCCCTTCGGACACATGTGAAAGCAACCTCATGGATGAGTTGGAGATAGATTCCAGGATTATGAGCTACAGGGCCACTTTGTCCCTGACCTCATCAGACAGCTTTCCTGTGAGTGTCCCACAGAGTTTAGAGATTAGGTCCCTCTGGAGCCTCATAAAATGTGCCAAATAGTTGAGTGACCATATAGCAAAGGTCCCTGATGCAAAAACTCGCTTCCCAAGTCTGTCCATCACCCGGTACTCCCTGTTGGGTGGGTGGACAGTGGGACTTTCTTCAGCCAAGTCCTTTTTCATGGCCGCCACCACCACCATATCGACTGGTAACCCCCTGGACCAATGTGGGTTCTCCTCGGAAGGGGAAAAAATTTTGTAAGGTCTTCGAGGGATCGCCTCAGTGGAATCAGGGTTGTTCCAAGCCCACTGCATGATGAGCTGGATGAGATCGTTAGTAGGCGGGGTCACCCACGAGGTAGAAGGCCGGGTGCAGAAAGCCTGCAGAAACACAGACTCCTCAGTTGAAGGGTTGGAGGGCTTCCAGTCACCTCTCTGTTTTAGCATTTCCAGGATGTCTTCAAAGGAGACATCATCTGGAGGTGACCGTGGGGACCCTTCACCATCTTCATAATCCATGTCTTTGTTAAAGACTCCTCGGGTGAGTCCATGTGCTTCCTCTTGCAAGTCTTCTTTCAAGGGGGCTCCTTAGTGGGGGGGGGGTCTCTGAGGAGGACTTGAAAGAGCTGGTACCCTGAACAGGGGTGTCCTCTGACTTCTCTGCCTGGTGCCACGGGGGGGGGGGGGGTCTGTGGCAGCTGTAACTCAGGGGCAAAAACTGGGATTTTAACGTCAAAGGAATGCTTCCAGAAGCGAGAGGCCTCTCCATAATGTGGAAAGCAAGTCTGCCCGAAGAGGGATGGGAGCCCAGAACCAAGAAAGACAAAATCGGGACCGGGGTCACACCCTGCTCTGACAAACCCACCCCCACGGATGGAGCCTCAAGCAGGATTGGTGCAAAAGTGGCTATCAGCACTGAAAACGGAACTGAAGTCAAACATGGCTCCATGCCCCGAGCCGAGGCACCCACCGCCCAATACTCAGATTGAGGAAGGACCAGTTCCACAGGAACTGAAGACAAAAGGGGCAAACCAGGAGCCTGAGTGAGGTCCACTATAGGCACCAAGGTGATAGGGTCTGAGAAGGACGTTGGAGCAGAAGGCTTCAGAACCAAAATGGTCGAAGGAGGAGTGCAAGGAGTCCATGGAGAAACCAACCCATGTCCTGCAGGCGGGATGGGTTTTAGAAACTGTAGGTATCCCCCTGGCTGCCTACAGCTTGTCCACAAGACATACCACATCGTGTTCTGACAGGCTCCTGGTGGATCTAGTGGATACTCTGGACGGAGAGTCAGGTTGGTCAATGAACGGGTTATACATCTGGCCCAGAAACGGATTTATGGAAGGGAAGTATCGGGTCCATGATGCAAGATTTGCCGACACCGATGTCTCAAGTTTCGAGACCAGGATTAATGAGGTCAAATCCAACTTAGTTGGAAAAATGCTCAGAGCCGAAATGATCTGTTCCAAAATTATAACTGACGAAGGTATCGAAGGCGTTCCCTGAGCCATAGTGGCCACAGGTGCCGAAGTCATAGTAGGCGTAGTGAGGTCTATCATCAGTGCCGGAGGCAGGATCAGTGCCGAAGCTGGCGCCGGTCTCTTAGGTTTCGAGATGCTCAGAGCCGAAAGGGACGGAACCGTAGAGGCAGATTTATGGTCCCAGGACAACTTTGGGACTTTCACAGGCTTACCCTGATCACCCGATGGTGAGGAGGGAACTGAGTGGGACCTCTTTTTGTCTTTTGTAGGAGGGGTTGAGACCTCTATCGCAGAAATGGCCTCTGAAAAGGGAGACTTAAGTAAACTTTCAAAGCATTTCATTATCATAATTGTCTAATAATTTATGTCAAAATCATATTTTGTATTTGTCAAACTGTTTTAAATAATAGCTTTGTTAACAATACTTGCGGAACTTTTCTCCCCAGGCCTCCACTGAAAATGGGCCAAATACCCAGTTGGACCTCCCCGGTAAACAAATGTAAAATAAAAATACATAAAATACTTTTAATTTTCAGCTTTTTATACTTTTCAGCCTTCACAACTGTTAAAAGGCTGTATGTGAGCAATAATGTTTCTGAAGGATGTTCAGACAAGTATTGATTTGAATATACTGACCAGGTCTGGATACATCCTCATCCCCAAATGTTTTCTGTCACCTTTCTAGGGGTGGAAATAATACTGATTTTTTTTTAATGAATGAAACTGGATCTCAGAGGCTCTTTTCAGAAATGACATAGCTGTAGTGAAAAGCAGATATAAAGTATAATAATCAAGCATTTCTATAAGACTGATATATATATGTGTGTGTGTGTGTGTGTGTGTGTGTGTGTGTGTGTGTGTGTGTGTGTGTGTGTGTGTGTGTGTGTGTCTAAGCCAAAACCAAGTAAAGTGATACACGTCAGTACAGTGGTGCACTAGTTACTGTTGCTATATCTCAGTGTTTTGTTCCCCAAGTCATCTGTCACACTGGGTGTGCTTTTTTTAGTATGCACATTTTCCTTCTGTCCATGTGGGCTTGACTGGGTGCTCCATTTTCCTTTCATATCTCAAAGATGTACTATAGGTGAAGTGGTGTCCCTGCAAATTGTTGATGTGTGTGTGTGTGTGTGTGTGTGTGTGTGTGTGTGTGTGTGTGTGTGTGTGTGTGCGCTTGTGTGTATGTACATGTACATGCAGAATGTGGGAGAGCGAGTGTCTGCTTAAAATACTGATCAACTTCAGTCAGATTGCTGGTAGTGTTTGAACTTTATTTTGCAGTTAGGTACAAGTGGAGAAAGTGAGAGAGAGCAGTTCAGCCATATCCTTGGATACTTTCACTCTTCACTGCATCTGAAGAGGCAGTAGTGGCTGATTGCCCATGTAGCAATGTCAAAAATGTGTTGTCCATATTTTCCTCATGTTTATACAGTGGTCAAATTTGTTAAATCAGTTATATTCCTTTGTCAGGGCTTTTTCTAACCTGACTGATTATACAGTACCAAATGACAACATTATCTACTAACACTAAGGTACTGACGCTAAGCAAATATAAGAATATGGCCCTTTAGTGTAAATGAAGGGGCTCAATTAAAGCCTTGGGGCCATTTTTGATTTTACATTGCAGCTGCTTGGTTCTCTGGTGTTGGGTACCCCAAAAAGTCCAGAAACCTGTGTTTTGGCTGAAAAAGACCCCCCCCCGTGTTATCGCCTGTGATTACAACCTGTAATAAAATTCCACAAAGCTGTGTTTTGCCTGAAAAAGAAACTTCCCCCCTGTGTTATCGGCTGCAATTGCAACCTGTAACCCATAATTAAATTCCACAAACCTGTGTTTTGCCCCAAAAAAGAAACTCCCCTTCCGTTATAAGTTGCGACTGCAACCTGTAATTTAAATGTAGGTTTAGCCAAAGGGTCTCTTCAAATTCTCTACAATTTGTGAAATGCAATACAGTTTGCACTTCAGAAATTTGTAACTGGTGAGTACAATGCCAAAGTTGACAGCTGCTGCCCTTGCTCAAGTTCCCCCTCCCTCCATGGTCGTTTCTCCTACCTAATTAATATACAGCTTCCAAAACTACTGAAAACACACTAACCCTTGCCTAAGTTTCTTTGCTCTCTTCAACACTACTGCATAATACCTCCAGGGATAAAAGGATTATATCTTTGCTAAGAAATGACCTCCCATTAGCTTATTAGGAAGTCTAGCATTGCTCTGATAACTTTTTCTTTCACTAAGCTTCACCCAAGGTCTACAATTACCTGTATATAGTTATTTTTCTCCGGCTTGATTTAGAAACCCCTCCCCCATCCTACCTAGCATCCAGTAGGAAGTTAATATAGTTATTAAAACCTTGGTTGCCATTTTTGACTTTACATTGCAGCTGCTTGGTTCTCTGGCGTCAGGTACCCCAAAAGGTATGTTTGAATGCAACTTTGATGGTTAACATGCATTGTTAAATATATTGTAATGTGATTCCACAAATGAAGACTAACATATGGACTTTATATGTTTCGGCTTTAATGACGTATGTAACTGCATCTGTCTGGCCATAGGTCTGACACTAGAATTGTTAGAAAGTGTGTGCGTTGGTGCTGTTTTGCAAACTAGCCAAGTATGAGGAACTACCCCTGTACGTAGTAAATAAAGATGAATAGATAGCTGTTAGTGTAATGGCATTGAATTATTTACTGCATGGTAGTTTATTTTGTTTCATATCTGTCTGCCACATATAAACATAGTAAGAATGTGTATGAACTGATTAATGGAAATTATTAGTCTGTCCACCTGTAGTAAATTAGTGTTATTCCATTTAAGTAGTGTTGTGACTAAGGAACTTTAGAATTGTTTACAGACCTATATATTAACTTGTGCTGCTGTTAATTTTATCTGCATTGTCTATATTCCCCTGAATATGTTTAAACCCTTTAACAACTTTTGTTTTTCACTCTTTTACTCCTTACTTCACAAACCTGTGTTTTGCCTGAATAAGAAACTTCCCCCTACGTTGTTGGCTGTGACTGCAACTTGTAATTAAATGTAGGTCTATCCAAAGGGAATTTTCATATTCTCTACAGTTTGTGAAACACAATTTTGTTTGTACTTCAGAAATCTGTAGGTGGCGCGTACATTGCTAAAGCCAACAGCTGCTGCCCTTGCTCAAGTTCCCCCCTCCTTCCATGGTTGTTTCTCCTACCTAATTAATATACAGCTTCCAAAACTACTGAAATCACACTAACCCTTGCCTAACTCCCTTTGCTCTCGTCAACACTACTGCATAATACCTACAAGGATAAAGGGATTATATCTTTGCTAAGAAATGACCTCCCATTAGCTTATTAGGAAGTCTAGCATTGCTCTGATAATGTTTTCTTTCACTAAGCTTCACCAAGTTCTACCCACTCCATTCCCCCTCACTATGCTTGGGGTCACTCCACTCCCCTACCCTACACCCAATTTCCCCACCCACCCCACTACCTCTACATTTATACCCAACCACTAAACACTCCTCCCACTTAACCATCCTATCACTGTATCTTCACCACTAGTCCAATAATTAATTTTAGGCTAGACCTCACCACACCCTTTTCCATCCTTCCCTGACTACTTACTACTCATTTACTTTATAGGTCACTCCAATATCCTGCTCACTAACTAAAGCACTATGATTTAAACACAGTCAATCGTATGCACACTGCTTATCACATTCCACTTTGGTACTTGCTACCAACTAAACAAGTAACTTATATCTTCTCCCCCACTGACCAATTTACTCCTCTCCCCATCCCCCAACATCCATTATTATCTCTCCTTTTCTTTTCAACAACACCATTACTGAACTCTTCATATTTAAATATGTACACTTAAACACTACACCAAATCCACTATGCAAATACTCTAAACTCATTATTAAATGTAACCATCTATTTCTAATAAATTAATCTCTAATAAAACAAAGTGGGGACATATATCCCAACCCAGGCCCACTCTCTTCACACCAAACACACCACCCATCTAACTACTCACTATCCCCATACTCAACACATTTACAAAACAGCGACTGAGATCTACTGATCTTAAATATGAACCTTAGAAGCATATTGAACAAAACCTCCAAATTTCATGCCACCCTTACACAATACTCTCCAGATATAGCTATACTGACTGAAACCTGGCTAAAACCACATATACAAGATACTGAAATATTAAACCACAGATACAACATCTTTAGGCTAGACAGGCTGCATATGAAGGGTGGTGACATAGCCATAATCTACAAGGACAACCTCAAACTAGAAAGACTAGCAAATGCCCACCCTCAACCTAAAAATTTAGAAATCCTAATCTCACATCTCAAAATTAATGAGAACAAACACAACATTATCATCACAGTTTACATTCCCCCTGGTAACAACCCAACCTCCATTGAAGACCTTGTTTGCTGGTGTACTTCCACATATAGTCAGTAAAAACCTAATTATAGGAGACTTCAATATAGACTGATCAACCTGCATCTATGACAATCCTATCAATCTACACAGGTTTTGCCAGTTGATATAAACCCCAACAGGGCTGACAAACATAGTAATAAGAAATCAATACTTGACTCTTACAAATACACCTTAATTCTACCGTCATTTAGGCTGTCTCTCTGACAGTGATCACTTACCCACCAATCTAATCCACCATCGTATATGCCCATTTAGAATCAGCACTTACAAATACAGATGTAATAAAAATATTTTTCACCTGAAATATTCAAAATGCTATTGCAAAACTGTGACTGGTCCCCTCTTAAACATCACCACCTTAACTCAGCTGTTCAGTACTTTAATGATCAATTTACTAGCATCCTAAACAACTTAACCCCCCCTAAGAAAAAATTGTATTAAATCCAAACATATTCCATGGTTCACAAATAACACCAAGATTCTCCTTAAACAGAAAGATGGAGCCTGGTACCAATATCAAAACTCCAAAAATGAAACTTCCCTTATACATTATAGACAACAAGCTAAAAAAACAGATTAAACAAGTCAAAAGCAAAATTACACTACAATACAACATAAACATCAAAACAATCCCCAGAAGTTCTGGCAAACCATAAACAGTCTGCTTAAAACTGGCCAGACTACATCCCCTACCCCAAACTCTACCACTACCAATGACAGCATTGCCACACAGTTTAACTCTTACTTTATTAATTCTATATCATCACTTGTACAAACTGATAATAATGTACCACTATTATTACTTACCATTCTAAGGAAAAACTCAACTCCTTTTCAATTGCACCTATTCTAACCAGCACCACAGAGAAACTTCTCTTCAAGCTTAAACCTTCTTTCCTCGCTGAAGACCTACTTCCAAATGAGTTTCTTAAAACTGCAGCTGATGTGATTGCTTTCCCAATATCTGTCCTAATCAACCAGTCCATTAGTGAACAGTACATCCCAAAACTCTGGAAAATCTCCCATATCATCCCACTGCACAAAGACAGCACCTCTACTGAGCTCAACAACTATAGCTCAATAGCTATACTTCCCCAAAGCAAAAATCCTTGTGAAATGTGTCCATACACAATTACTCCAAATTCTGCTAGATAACAATCTCCTATCCTATTCCCAGCATGGATTTAGATCAAAGCATAGTACCACTACAGCTCTTATTAGCTTCACCAACTCAATAAACCAGCTTAGAAAAAATGGCCTCTGTATCACCTCAGTCTTCCTCGACATACCAAAAGCATCTGACACTGCTTCTCACCAAAAACTTCTCAACAAACTTGCTTTATTTAACCTGTAGCAACCCGCTCTCTCCTGGGTTCTTAATATTTATCAGACAAACAACAGGCAGTCAAATGGAATAGCAAACTCTCCTCCCTGCTACCTGTCTCACTTGGTGTAACCCAAGGGTGAATACTCGGCCCACTGCTTTTCACCATATTCACAAATGATCTCTTATCTGCCACCCAGCATGCAACAAAATATGCAGATGACTTGACCTTTATCTTCTCTGCAACTTCCATATCCTCACTCCTTCTAACAACCAAGAAAGCCTTCACTGATATCGAAAATTACCTGACTGATTCCCAACTAATTCCCGACCCAAATAAAACAGAGCTCATGCTCTTTACCAGTAAAGCCATATATGACCATACAACACCCTTCACCCTCTTTTCCAATAACAAAACTATCACTGAACCAGTAGATTCCATCAAACTCCTCAGAGTAACCATTGATAACCTTAGATTTGACAAGCACCTAGTCAATACTGTCAAAAAAGTACACATCAATCTAGGCTCACTGTACAAGATCAAACACTTTCTAACTGAACCAAGCAGAAAAGCCATTTCCAGAAATCACCTACTTTCCACCCTCCTATACACTTCTCCTGTAATCACTAACCTAAGAAAACCTGAACAAAACAAAATGGAGTTATGTTATAACAAAATTGCTAGATTTGCCACAAGCCTTCCATACAGATCACACCATTGCACAGCTTTGCCTACAATGGCTAGAACTACCTAATCTTCTTAGCTATAACCAATTAACTCTCACTCATTCCATCCTACATCATACAAATAACTGTTCTGCTCTTAACCACCGTGTACAATCCTACTCTAGCTCCAGAACACTAAGATCCTCCAACATAAACCTGCTGAAAATTACCAAGTCCCACAACAGCTTCGAGAACTCCCTATTCTCTAGCCAAGTAGACAAAGTTTGAAATAGCTTACCTCAGACTATATTAAATAACACTAGTATTCCAGATTCAAACACCTACTAAAGGAACACCTCAACAACAATTGGCTGTAAACCCACCTGATAAGTTTATTCCTCCTTACCTTCCCTCCTTACCTTTTTTTAAACAACTTTATTGAATTATCACTTTTGATGTATGCAAATTTCCATTCATATAAAAGTAATCACACTATAATTAACATAACAAACATTTTACTTCACATATATTGCTATATATCATATGACCTAAGCATCATTACATAAATTATTAAATTCCTTCCTTTTTTTAAAAAAAGAAACATCTTTATTAAACCATCACTTACTACATAGACAATCATACATTTATACAAATGAAGACAAACCTCACCAACACAATCATAGCTGCAAGCATTTTATATCACAAACCATACTGACACACTCCCAGTTGCAAATATTATACATCACTTATAATCTAAGAAACAAAGAAGAGCCAAAAGCAAAAACCAGTAAAAGTAGTTCCACCTCGACCAAGCACAAATAAATCTCGGCTCCAAAGGTTAAAATTTCTTTAATGCGCACAAGTGCAACCACTTCACCGCAAGCCAGGAAATGTAAAATACAAGAAGCCACCAAATACAATAACGTATCCAATGAAACGTTTTCGTCGCCAACTTCCTCAGTTATATCAGCCATATTCAAATTCTATGCTTTTATATGCCATTCAAATTACATCACATTTCTATTAACCAATCATTCTATCCCATTATTAACATTTGTAAAAACTCTTTTTGAAAATGAACTTTCTCATTAAATTAAAATACATCTCTCAAAATTTCCACATATATTACATAAAAACGTTAAAAACATTTTTTAATGAAACTTTGTGAACCTTAAAACCATTTTTAAAAACATTCTTACATACATTACATAAAATTTTCTACTTCTACCTAAAAAATACTTGTAGGTCAAGGATTTGATCACAGCCCCATCTTGTGGTTTTAGTCTAAATTACAAGACCCAAATTAAATTTAAGTTAAGTGCAGGTTATATTAAAAAGACTTCAAATGAATAACCACCATCAACGATTATGTAAAATTAGAGCTTTGCAGCTCTCATCTTTAATACTGGAGCCAATGATATCATGTCATTTAGTCCATAATTATGATTGGCATCCAAATAAAGTTGCCAATATAATTCTTTATATTCTATGAGTGTTTCCCACATTCCACCTCTGGGATTAGTGGGAACAACCTCCAGAATAAAAAATGAATATCCTGTAGTTTCACATCTTGTAGAGTGCTTACTGAGTGCATTTTTCTCATTTTTTACTCTGACATCATATAAGTGTTCGTATATTCTTTGTTTGAACTTTCTCTCACTCTTTCCTATATAGAAAGAAGGACATTTCTTACAAACAGCTATATATATGATGCCTTTAGTGTCGCAATTAGCAAATGTATTCAACACCAATGTCTTATTTCTTGCTTTTAAAACCAATGTCTCCCCACAATTCAAATGTGAACAATAGTTACATCTCCCACATTTGTACAGGCCTTTCTTGGATTTGTTAATATTATTGCCCTTACTGGCATTCTTGCCTCCCTCAAGATAATTTTTGATACTTTTACCTTTTCGGTAAACATGAGTAAGTTCTTTATCAAAAATCTGTTCCAGGTCTGAAAACTTGGAAAAACTGTACCATTCTCTTGAAAAAATGTTCCTAATGTATCTAGATTGTTCACTAAAGGTGGTGATTAACCCAGTCCCATTATCATTAAAATTATGTGTTTTTTCTGGGTAATAGCTCAAATTTTCTTCTTTCCCAAGAATAGGGGCAAAAGTATCTGCTCTCTTGATTTTAACTTCTTCAAGCACTCTGTTAAACAATTCTAGTGGATACCCTCTCTCAACAAAAAGGTTCCTTAGAAAATCAATTTCTTCTAAGAAAACATTGTTATCTGAAGTCATCCTACTATACCTGACTAATTGTCCTTTCACTACCCCTTTCTTTTGGTGTGGGGGGTGACAACTTGAATAATGCAGGTAAGAGTTGGAGAAGGTTTCTTTCCTAAAAATTCTTGATGTGAAATTCCCTTCTTTTTTCTCAATGTGGACATCAAGGTATCTCAATTCTTGCTCGTCAAAGTTACTAGTGAATTTTAAAAATGCAGAGGTACTGTTTAAATAACCAAAAAAATTAATAAAATTTTCCTTACTTCCCTTCCAAAAGAAACACAAATCGTCTAAAAACCTGGTGTACAGGGAACAATCTTTAAACAGGGGAGAATTTAATAAAAACTTCTCTTCCCAAAAGGCCATAATGATGTTAGCGTAGGCTGGTGCACAATGTGCCCCCATTGCAACGCCTTTTTCTTGTTTAAAGTATTCCCCTTGGAAATAAATGAAATTATTTTTTAATATTATTTCCATCAAAATTAAAGTATTTCTAAAATCATTGTGTGTTAATTTTTTACTTAAAACAAGTTTCTCTTCGAACCAGGATAAGCCTAAATCATGTGGTATACAACCAAAAAGATCTATGACATCCATGGTCCCAAAGGTGGTATTTTCAGTGTATAGGGAAGATTGAATTCTTCTCAAAAAGTCCCAGGAATCTTTTAAAATGTTATCACACCGATTGAGAACGTGTTTGATCTTGTGGTCAACGAATTTTGCTAAGGGAGCTGTTATTGACCCTTCAGCTGAAACAATTGGTCTGAGGGGGGGGTCACTAGAATTTTTGTGGACTTTAGGTATCCCGAAAATGCAAGGAATTTTTGGTTTATCAACTGTCAAAAAACTGATAAGTATTTTGATCAATAGACCCTTGCATTAACATGTCATAAAGTATAACCTGAATCTTTCTGTATGCAATATTGACTTCGTTAATGGACACTCTAGTATATTTGTCAGAGTCATTCAGATTTGGATGCCAATCATAATTATGGACTAAATGACATGATATCATTGGCTCCAGTATTAAAGATGAGAGCTGCAAAGCTCTAATTTTACATAATCGTTGATGGTGGTTATTCATTTGAAGTCTTTTTAATATAACCTGCACTTAACTTAAATTTAATTTGGGTCTTGTAATTTAGACTAAAACCACAAGATGGGGCTGTGATCAAATCCTTGACCTACAAGTATTTTTTAGGTAGAAGTAGAAAATTTTATGTAATGTATGTAAGAATGTTTTTAAAAATGGTTTTAAGGTTCACAAAGTTTCATTAAAAAATGTTTTTAAAGTTTTTATGTAATATATGTGGAAATTTTGAGAGATGTATTTTAATTTAATGAGAAAGTTCATTTTCAAAAAGAGTTTTTACAAATGTTAATAATGGGATAGAATGATTGGTTAATAGAAATGTGATGTAATTTGAATGGCATATAAAAGCATTGAATTTGAATATGGCTGATATAACTGAGGAAGTTGGCGACGAAAACGTTTCATTGGATACGTTATTGTATTTGGTGGCTTCTTGTATTTTACATTTCCTGGCTTGCGGTGAAGTGGTTGCACTTGTGCACATTAAAGAAATTTTAACCTTTGGAGCCGAGATTTATTTGTGCTTGGTCGAGGTGGAATCACTTATAATCTACCCAATCTTTTTTTCAGTCAAACATTACATAGCTCATTTAAGTCCTTCCACCTTTTAAACCTTATTCCTCCCTTGTATGTATTGTTCCCACAGCTGCCATTTTTTCCTATGCAGTTTGCTCCTACCTTCTTCTAAAGATCGCAAATGCACTTGTTTTATCTCTGTTACTACATTCGCTACTTCTAGTACAGTTGGTTTAGATTTTAATTTCCATTTTCTAGTAATTGCAATTTTGGCAGCCACCATTATTAAGACACAGCAAGCCCTTTCCATGTCTAGGCAATTCCAATTCTGTATCATAGCTCAGAAAAATCATCTCCTTCGTCAGATCAATCTGCTCACCAAGCATCTTCGATACTGCACCCCACAGGGAATAATTAAAATCTGCCAATTCACCACACTCCCAGAAAACATGTTTCCAATTACCTCTTTCTTCCCCGTCACACCTCCAACATTTGCAGTCTGCCTGAGGAAAAAATTCTCTGGAGTCTACTTGGGGTACAGAAATATCTATGCAAACATTTCCAGGCAAAAATCCTAAATCTTCTAGATTTTGTTGCATATTTGGGAGACATACATATATCCTCCCATTCTTTCTTTGTGAATTGCTAATCCAATCTTTCTTCCCAATCCTTCCGAACCGTCTCTGATTGATTGTTGTAGTTATCATGCAATATTTTATATGCTCTACTAATTATTCCTAGCTTCTGTCCTAGATTCTAGTAAAAACTCTACCAGTGCTGGTCTTTTGTTTAGAACTGTGGTGAAAGGAGGTACTGCCAGCACATTTTGTAAATAATTATATGTCATTTGTGAATATCAAACTAATTTATATAAGATGCTTATGTTACAAATGTATTGGAACCAATGTCATGTGTATATCGAACTTATTTGGATAGACGTGTGTTGAAACTGTATTTGTAAAGTGTGCCTACTGAAGAGAACAGAAATGTACATGCACTATTGTAACTGTTTAAATGTATATGTTTTAACATAAGAAACTGGAGAGTTAACCTCAGTCCAGCAAATGTTAGAAAAATATCTGAAATTAAATCACTTTATAGGCTAGGCCATAAAGATGCTATCTCATAGATGTCAAGGCAGCCAGAGACACAAAGTCTGTACTAGGAAGCTTTCTGTATTTTCTTTGTGGTGAACTAATCACTACCTTGGAAGTGTGGAAGAATGCAATTGTTGTTGACTTCCAGCACCTGCCAAAGATGTGAGCAAAAGCTAAGTCCTGCCAGCTTCCAGCAATGGGAGTTTGCATGAGAACTAGAAGTCAGATGACCAGAAATGATGTCATTCTGTAAGCTATCCCAGCAGTAATATTTTAGATATTATTTTGTGAAGTCTCTTAGTGAGACAGAGCATTAGGTATTCTGTCTTGGGCCTGACAACAACAAGGACCACTCACCACATCATCTGCCTTGCTTTGTTAAGTAAGTTATTAGGGAATAGTGATTCTCTTAGATTCAGTCAGGAATATAGTGAAGCTTAGTTTTGATATTGTTTTTCTTTATTTGTATGACACTGTCCTTCGATGCTGTTTTAAATATTTCCTGTGATTCTAAACACTGATGTCACTGTGAATAAATACTTAGTATTTTCTTGTTATTTTATTATTTATTATTAAATATATTTAAACCTTTTATTGTGGCTGATCTTTGTAGAGATAATTAAGTTTTGAGAGTACTTGCATATTCACTTGGTGACACTGTGTGGGCCACTCCTAAAAGCCTTGCTCTTGGTCAAACTACCATTTGTATTAATGTTAATATTACACAGTAAAATTGGCCACCCTTTGTTAAGGGCCTTAAAGTAGCTGGCGAGGGGTTCTGGTGGCAGTGGTAACTATATTATAGTCTGGGCAAAAGAGGGTATAGCTAGTAAATCTGTGCCAGTCTTTCCCACGTGTGTGTGTGTGTGCGTGTGTGCAAATCAAATCTCAAATGGTGTGTGTGTGTGTGTGTGTGTGTGTGTGTGTGTGTGTGTGTGTGTGTGTGTGTGTGTGTGTGTGTGTGTGTGTGTGTGTGTGTGCGAGCTACCTGTGCAGGGACGCAAAGCACTGGTTGGACAGAGGGAGTGTTGGAGAACTTGGCTTGGAACCCTGGCTAATGACTCAACTCTATAGCTATGCCAGTGGGGAGTTTTATTGGGGATCTGGAGGAAGACAGGAACCAGTCCCCAGACTGACTTTGGTCTCTGTGTACTCTTAAGGGAAACTGCATTTGATGCAGAGAGCTGCATCTAGAAATACTATGTGTGTACCTGTTATCCTCCCAGGGAACATTCACCCAGAGGTGCCAGTGGTGAGGATTGAGGTTCCTTGATTACTTGCCCAGAGGTGGTATATTCACATCACATATTGGTTGGCACTGGTGGGATATCCACATCACATATTGGTTGGTAGTGGTGGGATCACCACATCACATATTGGGATTCAGTGGTATAGATATTGAACTTCTGTAGCCTGCAAGCAGTTGTCACTAAAGAAGGTGTTTGTACTCTCAAGCAGCCACACGGTAGACATTTAGAGTTTTCTTTTTTTTTCAATAATATTTTTTTTTTATTGTTTTCTTTTTCCATTCCAAAATATTTACAAGAAAGAAAAAATAAACAAAAAACAGAGGTGTTATTCATACAGTATTCAAAGCAGTATTCTTAAAACATATTTACATTATTTACATGAATGCTTCCATATTCTCTCTTAAAAGTAAATAATGAGGTTGTTTTCTCCAGGGTTCGTAATTTAAAGTAGTATAGTTCCAAATAATGTTATGTTTTTTGTTGTGTATATTAAAGACTTGTTTCAGATTCAATGTTTTATGCCAGTATAATATTGAACATTTGTTCCCATGATTTCAGGCTGGAGGGATTTTTGTTTTGTTTGTGTATTATAGATTTGTGGGCTAATATATGTTTTATTGCTAGGATCTTAAAATTTCCCCAAGAAGTTTTGGATGGGGTCAACCAGTTAGTAGCTATGTAGAGTTTCATTAGTAGAAAAATATTGATGAGGATGACTATTTGGTTTTTGGATAGGTTAGTTGGGGGGATATGTAATATTGTAAATTCCCAAGTGAGTGTTGATGACTGGTATCCCATCTTTTGTAGTTGTAGTTTCAGGGAGTTCCACAGTTTAAATATACATTTGCAGCTCCAGAACATATGCAAAAGGTCAGCAGTTTCATCTATACAATGTGGGCATTTGGGAGAGTTTTTTGGGTTGAATTTATGCAAGCTAAGGCGTGTATAGTATGCATTATTGAATATCATAAGTTGGGTAAATGTTAATTTTTGAAGGGAGATGGATTTTACCGTTAGATTGAATGCTTGTGTTATTTTATTATCATCGATCGATGGGATTTTTTTTCCAATAATTAGACAGTAATAGATGATCTTGATATTTGATGTATTTTATCAATTTGTATGAATATGTTATAAATTTGCTACTTCATAGAAGTACTTCGTAGAAGGGCTTGATTTAGTGAGATGCATTTCATCAAATCATCTTTATTAATAGTTATATTTTGAAAGTAGCTTGTAGAGATTTCCTTAATCTGCCTCAAAATCAGTAGATATGATTTAGGAAGGCTTAGTTGTTGTCTTAGTTCATGGGCGGAGGAGTTTAAATATGGATAAATATCTTGTAATGTTAAGTTAATTATGAGTGGGAATTTTTTCAGGTCTATTAGTTGATTATTAATTTTCAAGTTAGGATTTTTGTGGAAGGGTTGTAGGGTCATCATGTGATGGAGGAGATTTACTGATCTGAAAAGATTTTGCGTTAATGTTATATAGTTTCTGATGGGTTCCATTAAGTTATATATTTTATACATGTCTTTGTTTAAAAAGGGTAGTGCTTTGGGATTTATATTCAGGCGTTCAATGTGTTTAAAACATAGTCTTAGCCAGTGTGGGGACCAGTTGTTACTTTGTGTGTCATAATTTGCAATTCTTAGCGTTCTGTTGGCATTTATGATTAGGTAGTAATTTTCAAAGTTAGGTAGGTCTAAACCACCTTTGTTTTTCGGGGTCATCAGTTTATCATATGATATTTTACTTTTTTTTGGTTCCCATATAAATTTAGCGAGTTCAGTTTGCATTTGTTTAAAAAGATTTTGGGGTATTATCAACTGTGAAGACATAAAAATGTATATTATACAATGCCTACTCTAAAACGTGCACGCTGATTGGCCAGCCCAACCAGCGTGCCCGTTGTAAATCCCTCAATATACTAACGGAAAAAGGTCCAGTCAACCGGACTTTTTCCGTTAGTATAAAACACTGTCTCGCTATGTTAAAAGAGTTTAACATAGCGACACAGATTTAAAAAAAGCAACGGAGATCTCCGTTGCTTTTTTTAAAGCTGTCTCGCTATGTTAAACTCCTTTAACATAGCGACACAGTGTGTAAAAAGCAACGGAGATCTTGCGATCTCCGTTGCTTTTTTTTTAAACCTGTCTTGCTATGTTAAACCCATTTAACATAGCGAGACAGTAAAAAGCAACGGAGATCTTGCGTTCTCCGTTGCTTTTGCCCACAGCTCTGATGTACTGCGTAGGCATGCGCAGTACATCAGAACTGCCATGAACACCAGACAGCTGCGGAAGGGCAGCAAAGAGGATTATACAATGCCATTATTTAAGAAAAAAAATTATTTCTTTTCTTAAATAATGTCATTGTATAATAGCAATAACTCACTTCTGGGTGTGGGTAATGCTGGATTTACCCACGGTTGTCTTTGTTTGGTCCCGAGGGCTTTGCCCTCGGGACCAAACCACGCCAACCGTGGGTAAATCCAGCATTACCCACACCCAGGCGTGGGTTATTGCTATAGTAGTCTGGGCAAGATATTCATTTTAGTGATCAAAACTTTTGCTAGTGGTGGTAATTTCAGATTTCCCCATCTCTTTAGGTCACATAAAATGTGTTCCCAATTTTGTTTAATATTATTAAGATAAAAGTTTTTGTTATCTGTAGAAAATGTAATTCCTAAATATTTGATCTTTTCCTCAGATTTTAATTGTCCTATCAATGGTAAGAGTGAGAAAGGTTTCAGAGTTCTTAAAGAAAAAATGTTGTTTTTTTTTAAGGTTTATTTTATAATTTGATAATTTATTATTTATTTATAATTTGATTATTATTTATTATTAAATAGATTTAAACCTTTCATTGTGAATTATCTTTGTAGAGATAATTAAGTTTTGAGAGTACTTGCATATTTACTTGGTAACACTGTGTGGGCCACTCCTAATAGCTTTGCTCTTGGTCAAACTACCATGTGCATTAATGTTAATATTATACAGTAAAATTGGACAATCTTAGTTAAGGGCCTTAACGTAGCTGGTGAGGGGTTCTGGTGGCAGTGGTAACTACCTTATAGTCTGGGCAAAAGAGTGCATAGCTAGTAAACCTGAGCCAGCCTTTCCCAGGTGTGTGTGGGCAGGGACACAAAGCACTGTGTGGACACAGAGAGTGTTGGAGGACTTGGCTTGGAACCCTGGCTAAGGACTCAACTCTATAGCTGTGCCAGCAGGGAGTTTTATTGGGAGTCCGGAGTGAGAGAGTATCCAGTCTCTGGACTAACTGTGGTCTCTGTGTGCTCTTAAGGGAAGCTGCATTTGATGCTGATAGGTGCATCTGGAAATAGTGTGCGTATACCTGTTATCCTCCTAGTGAATGTCCCCCCACAGGTGCCACTGGTGAGGATTGAGGCTCCTTGATTACTGGCCCAGAGGTGAGATATCCATGTCACATATTGGTTGGAAGTGGTGGGTCATTACAAGGACCCCCCATTTCCTTTTCTTTGCCTATACTCTGATATCAAGCCCTTGATAGGGAAGTCAATTTATAACCTGCAGTCCAAATAAATTCTTGGCATCTTCCCATTCTATCATATTCCCTCTGTAGTTATTTGCTCCCAATACTTTGGTTCCTTTGCCAGTTTTCTCCAATAACTTCCAGTTGCCTCTTGACTATTGTGTATATCCCTAATTGCAGTCATCCTTATTGGCATAATCTGCTTTCCCTAATCCTGTGTTAACTTAGTTCTTAGAATATTTTCTGCTACCTTATGGATATAATATTCTGTATGATTATTGTTATTCTCCTTAAAGTCTGCATTCAAAATCCCAGTCTTTCCTTGTTTCTTGAGCTTCCCCCATTTTTCATCATTATCCCTTTCCACTTTGAAATATAGTTTTCTGCTTGTGCTATGTACAGGAGTCTTAACTGTGTAGTTCTGAAATACCCCTTCAAATTGGGTAATCCCAACCCACCCTGTTCTACTGGATGAATCAGCTTATCCCACTTGACTCTTGCCGTCTTCCCCTCCCAGATAAAGTCCTTCAGCTTTTTATTAATTGTTATCCGCAACTTCTCCTCTAGTTGATAAAAATATACCTGACCTGTGTATAAGACTAAAGGGACTAAAAAAATTCAACTGCTTGTATCTTATTATCCATATCCATATAACAAAGCTTCCATTTTCTCATTTGTGATTATCTTTTGTTTAGTCTCTTCCCACATATCGTTAGCTGCCACACTAGAATCATTCTTAATCCATACTCCTAAATACTTCCTTTTATCATGTCCTCATAAATATGGATATTCCTGAACCAATTTGTGTGTGGGTACGTAATTTACCGCTATTGCCTTTGTTTTAGCTTCATTAATTTTATATCCTGAAAAGATATGAAACTGTCTCAAAATGTTCCACAACACTGTAATGTTCCTTTCTGGTTTTGTCAAGTATAAAATAATATCATCTGCAAATACAGCCAGCTTTTCTTGACTACCATACCAGTTATATCCTTGAATTTCTGAGTCCCTTATTTTCTTTGCCAATGGTTCTAAATAGGAGGACATCCCTGCTTGGTTTCCCTGCTTAAGCAGAAATTATCCAAGAGGACCCCACCCACTTTAATTTCCACCTCTGATCCCTCATATATCCTCCTAATCAACCTTATCATTTTTTTTCAGGAAATGCAAATGCTTCCATTGCCCTGCTCATAAAGTCAAAGCTTACTCTGTCAAATGCTTTCTCTGCATCAAGACCCACCAAAAACAATGGTATTTTCTTACATTCTGATTCCCTCTGGATCATCAGTGTTATTAATGCTGTCAAATATTTGTCTCGCCTTCACAACAACACCTTGATCCATATATTTCAGTTTTGGCATTACTTTTGCCACTCTTTTAGCCATTATAGACATAACACTTTATAACCAGGGTTTAGTATTGAAATGGGCCTGTATGAAGCTGTATCTGATGGATCTTTACCTCCTTTAGGTATTACAACTACCACTGCTTTCCTCCTTGACGTTGGTACTTCTCTTCCTCTTAAAATACTGTTAAACAAAACCTTATAAAGCTTTATCAATTTTTTCCCTCCTAGCTACCAAACTTTCACAGGAATACCATCTATTCTTGGGGACTTTCCTGTAGATTGGTTATACATCACAATTTTTATCTCACCTCCTCCTACCCTAACTGTTAGTAATTGAGCCTCATCTACCTCTAACCATGGCATATTTAACTCTTTTATAAACATTTCTATTTGTATATTTTCTTGATTTTCATTTTCTCTGCTTTATACAGACTTTCATAGAATTTCTGAAATAGTTGTAATACCTCTGCAGGATGTCTTGTTATCTTCCTTCTTTCAGGCTCACTAAAGTTTGGCAACAGCCCTTTTTCCCTCCTTACCCTTATCTGCTGTTAACATCTATTTCTTTCTAATCTCTTTCCCCCACAGCTTCTTTACCACATAACTCTTCTCTTCTCCCCTGTCCCATACCGCCTCCCTCTTCTTCCTCCAATCTTATCCTCAGGCATGCTCCCATCACTAAACCTATGTTGTATAGAATACTAACACCTCTCTTTACTTCTCAGCCAGTCTTTTTCCCTACTCTCACTCCACCATTATGTCTACGTTTGCTTTACTTCAACATTCTCTGTCCCTATGCCTATTGATCATCTTTTGTGTACTCTTTCCCCACTCCCTACTACACTGTTCTAACCTTAACCCTCTTTGCCTTCTACACTCCTAAACTTAGCCACCTATGTCTTTCCTGGCATTGTCCTTTACAATTGTTTATCATATATATTTTTCCAAAAGCTTGTATTTTTAATATGTAGATTTTTTTAACTTATCTGTTGGAATTATTGCATCTTTTCATTCTCATGTTAAACATTGTTCATAGGTTCATAGGTAGGTACTAGGCTATTGGCCCTTGGGGCCTATACAAGCCCAGCAAAAAAAGGTACCCTGGCTTTTGCCACCCCAAAAAATTATTTTCCTGTGCCACTGACGAGCAGAGCCACAGAGGTGATCCCCAGGGTGAATTTCCTATTTCCCATCCAATCATCAAGATTTTTCTTGAAGAGTGCTAATGAGGAGCTTTGTTTGATATAGATAGGTAGTTTATTCTAGAGTATGGGAAGTCTCTGGGAAAGGAATCTATCCCTCGGGCATGTTCTGTTTATTGTGGTGACAAGGTTTAGGTCCCTAAAGCGTGTAGCTCGGAGGGATTGGGATTTCTTTAAGTGGAGCATGTCCAACAGCTCGGGGTTTGACATAGCTTTGTATGTTAGGCAGAGATCACCTCTGAGTAGGCAGTATGCGATGGAGTAAAGCTGGAGTTTTTTGAGACGGTCTGGGTAGGGCATCTGTTTGAGGCCGGTAATCCTATTTGTGAGGTATTTCTGCGGTCTTTCCAGTTGTTGTAGATGTCTTGTGAGGTACATACCAAAAGGGGCGTTGTACTCTAGAATGGGTCTAATGAGTGATGAGTAGAGGGGAACAATGACCTCTTTTTTTCTGGATGAGAAACTTTTTGTGATGAGGTTTGCTACGTAGAAGGATTTCCTGACTACTGTGGCGATGTGATTATCAAAGGAGAGACTACTGTCCACCTGTGTCCCAAGGTCTCTTATCACACTTTCGGTGTTAAGTATACTACCACCTATGTTGTAGTTCATGGGTACAGAGTTTTTACCAAAGGGGATGACAATGCACTTTTTGTCATTGAGCTTGGGGCCATGGCTTTGACATCAGGCATCTGTCTCAGTGAGGCCCTTTTGTAGGATGTCCACATCGTTGGGAGTTTTGATTATGGCTCCTAGTTTGCAGTCATCTGCAAACTTCATTAGCCAAAGACCTTCTGTGTTAGCCTGTACTTCAGAGAAGTAGATACCAAACAGGAGAGGACCCAGGACTGAACCCTGTGGTACTCCACTTGTCACTGGTCTGAAGTCCGATTTGGAGTCTGCTACTTTCAAAGTGTGGGTTCTGTCAGTGAGCCAGATGGCAACCCATCTTGTGACATAGGGATTTATACCTAGTTTAGTGAGTTTATCTATAATTCCAGAGTGGGGGATGGTGTTGAAAGCCTTGGCAAGATCTAGATAGGCTGTGTGAACCACCTTACCCTTGTCTACGACTTTGATGACTGCTTCAAAGAAGTCTATCAGGTTTAGGAGACATGATCTGCCTTTTACAAACCCGAACTGGGTGGGGTCCAGAGTTTGGAGATTACCAATGTCTTTGTTTATAAGTTCCATGATGATACATTCCATGGCCTTGCAGACCAGGCTCATCAGGCTAATGGGGTGGTAGTTCCCGGGGTCCATGATGGCTCCACCTTTGTGGAGTAGGATAACTGTTGCTGTGCGCCATTCAGCAGGCACAAAGCCTGAGGTGAGGCTATGATTGAACATGGTACTTAGGTGGGGTGCCAGTTCGTTCTGTAGTTCATGTAGAATGCAGCCTGGGATGTTGTCTGGTCCCATGGATGCTGTGTTCTTGGCTTTGGAGAGTGTGCTTTTACCCATGCAGCCATGATTGCAGGAACTTTGCATTCTTCCGGTATAGAGATGGGCTCTTTACGAGGCAAGAGGGGGGTAAAGTTAGCACTGAACCTATCTGCCAGGATGTTGGCAATATCAGTTGGGTCTGTATATTTAGTGCCATTGTGCTGTAACTCAGAGCAGATCTGAGTGTTGCCATTGAGATTCTTGACATAGCTATAGAATGCTTTGTGGTTGTCTTTAGAATCAGTGGTGATTTTGTTTTCGTAACTGTCTTTGGAGGATTTTATCAGGGATCGCAGCTTTTTACTGAGGCTGACCAGGGAGCTCCTCCACTCATGATATTTTACTCTCTTTTGCAACAGTTTCTTCCTTCTGTTGTACAGTTTGTTTATGGCAGGGGACCACCAGATTGGCTTCCTTTTTTTGGAGGATAGCATCTTGGTTCTGTTTGGGATAGCACGATCCATGCACTCATGTAAGTGCTTATAAAGTGCAATTGTGTAAGATTCAGTAGTCGTAACTGTATTGTTCATCTGCACGAGTGTCATGAAGTTCCCCACCACTGTCTTAAGAAGTATAAAGTTGGCTTTGGAGAAATTTTTTACCATGGTTTCCTTAATGGGGGGGGGGGGCAGGATGTGGATATCTAGGGTAATTAGTTTATGGTCGGATCGGACCAATGAGGCGTTGACTTCAGGTGTGGAACACCAGTCACTCATGTTGGTAATGACTAGATCTAGGATATTGTTGCCCTTAGTGGGGGTGTGGGTAAGTTGATCCAGGGCATTGGAGTTTATGAATTCCAGAAAGCGTTGAGTGAAGGAGTTGGTACATGAGTAGTTTTCCCAGTTAATGGTGGGGTAGTTGAAATTGCCCATTATTAGGGTGTTTGGTTGAACCCTAATATTTTCCAGTATATCAAGAAGAGAGGAGTGGGAATCCTGGGGCATGGTGGGTGATCTGTAGCAAGCTACAATTTGGATTGCAGTTTTGCCCAGAGTTAGTTGCACTTGGATAACCTCGGCTGCATTATGCTGAGCAACTAGCATGGAGGTGTGGATATCCTTAATGAATATGGACACACCTCCGCCTTTGGTGTTCCGGTCCAGGTTACATGGCCGAAAAGTGTGGTACGAGTTATAGCCTGGTAGTGCAGGGGTGCTCTCTGGAGCCTTGAACCAGGTCTCAGTCACTGCACAGATATCGATGTTCTCCATTTTAAGGCGTGCCTCAAGTGAGTGCATTTTAAGATTTAGACTTCTAGCATTGAGTAGCATCACCTTCAGTTTTTGCTTGCCTGTTCCTGTTACGGTGGTGAATTTGTCATTTGAACCTTGCCTAAAAAAAGCACTATAGGGGTGGCAAGAACCTTAGCCAGTATCCGGAATCCCAGGGGTGACGGGTGCAGGCCATCTCTGGCAAAGCATCGTGGTCTGTGAACCATGTTATCCCAGGCAGACAGATACTGGATCCCTTTAGAATGGCACCTGAAGCTTAGCCAATTGTTGAAGTCAATCATTTTGTCCTTGTACTGTGGCATCATTCTGGGTGATGGCAGAATGCTACTCAGGGCTAGAGTCATGCCTGCCTGGGCTACAAGATCGAAGAGCTCTTCCATGTCTCTTTTCATGTAGTCCAGGGAGGTATGTTTCAGGTCATTCATACCAACGTGGACAATGACAGAGTCATATTTGTACTTGTTGTGGAGTGACCTGAGTGCGTGGGTTATGTGGTGGATCCTGGCACCCGACAGGCAGCTGACAGTAACCTTCTCCTTGTTTAGCCTGGTGAGTGGGACATCAGTGTGCCTGACTATAGAGTCACCTATGACTAGTGTATTGGGTAATTTTTTTGCCTTACTGGCTGTGGTTGAGTGGCACACTGAGTCTGCGGGCTACATGTCATTTGGGTTGTGTTTGGGGGTGGAGGTTGCTTGCATTTCTGCTTTGGAGGTCTCTGTTGCTTGAGCAGATTATTATTGACAGCCTCCGCGAATGTTTTTGTTTTTCTATGTGTGGATTTTGGTGGTGTAGATTTAGTGAGACTATGTGATGAGTGTAGTGTGGTGCAAGTGTTTACCTTCTCCTCTTGATTGTCAAGCTCAGTCTTGATTGGAGAGAGCTTTACCTCCAGTTTGGCTAGATAAGTGCATCTCTCACAGGTTGTAGTGTTGGGTGGTAGGAGGAGAGGGATGTCTGTGTACATGAGGCAATTTCTACATTGCCCCAAGATGCCCATATTCATTAGATAGCCAGGAGAGAACACTGGGAGCTGACACTTGGACATGCCTGAATAAAAATCTATTGTCCTCTAGATAAGTGAGGAAAGTGAGTACAAAAGCTGTTTTTCTCTAAGCAAGTGAGGAAAATAAGTACCAAAACTGTTTTCCTCTAGGTAATGAGGAAGGTTGAGTGCTGTAGTAATTAATAGGTTATTTAGTGCTTACAACTTCTGAACAAGTGCTGATCACGAATAAGCAAATTCAAGTGCTAAAACTAAGTATCTGTATCTGGACTAAACTAGTTACAGGAAAGGGGGGAAACAAGTGCAAATGCGGGTTTTTAAATCAGAAAGTTGAGAGAGATGGAAAAACTGCCCAAACGGCCAATAACTACAATTTCTGGGCCAGAACCACTCCTTACGTGGTAGATAGGTTACCTAGTCCTTACCACGCCCACTGATAAGCTAGAAGGCTTCCCTCCAACAAAGAAAGCTTGGGGGGGGGGGGCTCAGAAACTTACATACAGTCCTGGATACAGCAAATCTGAATCTGGACTACACTAGTTACAGGAAAGGTGTGTGTGTGTATATATATATATATATATATATATATATATATATATATTTATATATATATATATATATATATATATATATATATATCAATATATATATATATATATATATATATACAGAAAAGTAGCTAAATAGCAGTAAAAACAATTCACATGCAGTGCAAGCTAGCACACTTGAGTATGTAGCAATGTTAGACCAAACAGTTTAAAAATGCAATTAAATTAAAAATGACTAAAAACAATTGTCTGCTAATATTATCTGTATGGAGCTTTTCTCCCCAGGCCTCCACTGAAAATGGGTCTTTGGCTCAGCTGGACATTTCTCAGTAAACAAATGTAAAATGAATAAATAAATTAATGTGGATAAGCAGTGAATATGAGAAAATAGGTAGCTGATGACCTCCTGTATGGTGAAACAGTCCAGGGCATATAAGCCCATCTCCTCTAGAAGCCTTTTATGGAATGCTTAACTGAAGGCCTTTGTGAGGACACCATAGAGCATGTCAGCTTGCCCTCATCCCTGTCTTTGCTAAATTTGTTAATAAGTGATAGCACAACAGTGCGCAGCTCCTACTTGAAGTTTCTGTAAAAGCATTACTGTAGTCATACTTCAGTCTTCCGAGCCAATGCCATTGATTGCAAAATGGGTTATACTGTGGTGTGAATATGTGAAGTAACATGTTATGTTAATGTTTTGTGAGCTAGTTCTCCACTTCTTTGGTGATAGCATAACAGTACGCAGCTCCTACTTCAAGTTTCTGTAAAAGCATTACTGTAGTCATACTTCAGTCTTCTGAGCCTACGCCATTGACTGCAAAATGGGTTATACTGTGGTGTGAATATGTGAAGTAACATGTTATGTTAATGTTGTGTGAGCTAGTTCTCCACTTCTTTGGTCACTGCTTCATGCATGTCTCTAATTATGGTCATTCCTCTGTCACACCTTGGCATCTCACCTCTGGTGAAAATGAAAGATAATGTGTTTATTACCCCTCTGTGCACTCTCTGACATCATTTTACCCCCTCCCACTGGCTTGAAACAGCTGAGTCTTTGACCATATTTTACTGTGGTTCATTATGTATGTAAATTAGTCGTTATGCCTGTTTTCTATATCTGCTGTCTCTTTTCAACATCCAATATAGCCTTATATATGAGGCTAGTTGCCTTCTGGATAGCATCTTTGTAAACTTTCCAGAACCTCATCCTTTGCCTTCTTGTAAGCCCTATGGTTTCTTTTTATTGACTCCTCCCCTCCCCCATTGTTTCTTTATCCATAGTGATTGTCCTTTCTTATCAGGTTTTCTTTCTTCTCATTTATGCACTGTTTCATTGTCTTTTGCATTTCTATCTTTATTAACTCTTAGCATCTGTCAGTCATTGCTGTAACCTCATCCCTTATATTGTACCTTACTTCCGTATGTAATTTGTCTGCTTCTTGCAGTTCTAGACCTCTGTCCTTCTTGTGTGCCCTATCCAGATGCATTACCCCAGTTACACACTGGCCTCCTCAAATACTGTCCTTCTTGACGAAAAGCAAGTCTAACATAGTTCCACCATAACAGAAATGATCATACCTCTTCTCATACCTCATAATTTATTGACAAACAGACCTGCCTGAATATTATAGTTGCCTTTTTCTTTCCTTATACACTAAGCCTAGTTACGCAACTTCTGTCATCCTTGTTATTCCAAAGGTCAAATACCATGTAATGTGCCTTGATCTAGATTTGAACCTGCCCAAGAATATTGTAGCAACATTTTAAAATTCATAGAGGCTTGGCTCTCTGTACATATTACTATTTCCCAAGACAGGTGCAAGAGTTTTCCAGTCAACTTCAACCTATTGGTCCTCAGTTAATTTTGGCCTTACAAATGCAAACTGAATCCAGCCTGAGACACTATATGACAGCATTATGAAATATTATGAATTAGATGAGCCAAGGTTAGGGCATCACTGCATCTTATTTCAGTTACTTCACTGGACCCATCCTGTTGTATACCCTTAACTATAGGTAGCACCATCTTGTCTTCATAAACCTTAAAAACTGGCATTTTGGGCAGCTGCGAAGAAGAGCACCCCCTCAGCCCAAAGATGAAGGCCAAAAAAAAAGAGAAGGGCAAAAGTGCAACAATATTTAATATTATTAAAGAAGCTGTAGTATTCTTAATTGAAAGCTGGTATTGCACTTGTGCCTTATTTGCAACCACTAATTATACCAACTACCAACTTGTATTTGAGGCCAATATCCTCTTCATCCTACCCTAGTAACGCTCTGCTTAAAAATAACACATTTGACTCAGAGCCCACCCCTGTGATGCAGAGGAAAGAAGGCCTTACTGAGACCTAGATGACCCTTATTTGATAAGCAATATTGGCTCTTGAGGGGCTGGGCAAGGAGGACGGGAGCGACCAACTAATGCCAGCTCACTCTCCTTGGTGGATGGTGGTGGCTCTGAGGAATCACTGGGTACTGCAGCCACAGAGTGTGAAACTGTTGAGCACATGCTGCCTAGAGATGTGTCACATATGCTGGGGGGATTCATATGTGGCAGCACAGCATATCTCTTTAAATAATGCAATGCGTTAGTGGAGCTCTAAGGAGATGGTTAGAGCTTCAGGGTGATGACCTCCCTGACCACATGATTGCCCACTTACTACTATATGGCATTCAGCTCTCCAAAGGGATGTGGCTGGTGATCCTGAGGCTGAGAATGAATGAGTCGTATGGCTCTCATCTCAAGAAGGGATTGTCTCAAACTTCACACTGAAATGGGAATGAATGAGTCATAAGACTCCTTCCCCGTCTGGGGGAATCTGGCGTATCACAGGGTGCGAGTTGTTTGTTAAGCTAATGATGCTCAGTCCTAGTGTCACAGTAGGAATGAATGGGGCATCTGGGTGAAGACAGAGGAATCATTGGGTTGGGTAGAGCAGACAAGGATATGATAACACTTTACTAAATTTGACTGCTTCCTCTGTACTTGCAGTCTAGCACACAGCTCGACTCTTCATCTCAGGCCATATTACAGTTGATATCTAGCCATTTTGTGTTACAATATACACTTGTGGTAAGATTTTGTCAAATCTGGTGTCTGTTCTCACTATATCTGCTGCAACTACCAGGCTCTTAATTTGAATAAAGGAGAACATATCCAGTGCATCCTCCTCTTTTTGTCTATTACTTATCATCTCTAATAGTCTTCAAGATAACCCCTCAATGTTTGTATGAAGTGCAGTACCCTCACAGTAAATTTTGTATTGGTTTCAATAGCCAAATACTAGGAAAGCATACATAGTTGTAGAACTCTTAGTACAGACTAAAGTTTGGCTTGACACTTATACAGTCGTTGGACACCCACAATGTGCAACAACACATGACACTGAATTTTAAGAACTCGCATTTGTCTTGCCTAGCTATTAGCCCATATTCTTCTAATCTTTTCTGGACTATTTTGAGACTCTGTCTGCTCCTCATCTGTAGCTTCAGTGACAATGATATCACCAAGAAAACACTGGACTCTGGGCATACCTTGGTGGACTTATGTCCGTTCATTGCCAGCTCACTGGGGCAGAAGCTACCCCAAACACCAGTCTGTTGGAATGTTGGGGATCCTTAATGGTACTATCATTAGGAACACCTTTGAATCTTCTTCCATATCCATCTTGAGACAGGTATCAGCTAAGTCCACCTTTCAAAAGCACTGTCCACCACGCTAACTGGCACAATTACCCTGAATTGTTGGTAAAGGATAGTACTCTGCTTGCAGTTCCAGATTACCTGTGATTTTAAAACCCTCACAAAGACTGAGCTTCTTTTTCTCACACCTGACATTTGATGTCATCTTTACACACATTGCCACATCAGCCCCATCTGTCTGCTGTCTGTACATCATATACAACTTATGAACGACCCCTTCTCTTCAGTGACTCATGTGTCTATTATGCCAGTCATGTCCATTGTCATCCTACAATCATTACTTTCATCTACCCAATTTTCCTAATGCTCCTTTCATTGCATCAGGGCTGGCCTTAGGAAACTGGAGTCCCAGACGAAAAGCCTCCAACACACACACACACACACACACACACACACACACACACACACACACACACACACACACACACACACACACACACACACACACATACACACTCTGATCATGTCATCCTAGAAAAGTCACATTATCCAGATAACTTTTTTTCTTCCCTTTTCTAACAGTTTGTCTTACTCTTCAGTTTCTTCCTGCAGGTATTTATTCCTCAATTCAACAAGACCGCACTCTGATAACTGTGGATGAAACACCTGCATTAAGCTGTGAGTCTTGGGAGGTGCAAGGCCCCCGAAACCATGAGGGTTCTGGATGCTGTGAAGTGCACTTCTGAATTTTTTAAACAACCTTTGCATCCAGTGATACATTGAACAAAAACCATGATCGATAAAATTTAGTACTGGTCTTCTAATTTGTTTTTTTTTCTGCATCCTTTCAGCACACCCTAAACGAGCAAGACTACACTGTAATAACTACAGTGGAAATGACTGTATTAAGCTGGAAGTCTGGAAGCCACTAGGCACCCAGAAGCCATGATGTTTCAAGATATTCTAAGATGCATTTCAGAGGTTTTTTGAAACAACCTTTTTGTCCAGTGATTACCTGAACAAAAACAAAAACCATGATCAAAGAAATTTAATATTACTGTTCAACTTTTTATTTTCCTGAGTCCTTGCAGCACATCTTAACTGACCAAAACTGCATTATAATAATTGCAAAGGGAAACTATATTAAGCTGAAGGACACTAGGCTCCATGAGGTTTCTACATGCTCAGAGATACAAAAACCATGATTAAGGAAATACATCCAGCCCTTGGTTTTCCCTGCATCCTTACACACACACACACACACACACACACACACACACACACACACACACACACACACACACACACACACACACACACACACCTACCCTGCAATAACTAAATTAAGCTGAGGGTCTGGAAACTGCTAGACATCCAGAAGTCATGGGGTTATGTATGCTCTGAAGTGCATTTTAGAGCTTTTTTTCCAACCTTCTGTTCTAATGATGGCTTGAACAAAAATTATGCATACAGAAAAGAAATTCAGTCTTACGTTTTTAAAGAAATAAGTTGTATACAAATTTTTATGCTCAAATCTGACAAAAAAAAAACGATCACACAATAAACTGTCAAGACAAATGCTTGTAAGGATAAATTGTATCATATTTTGGTATAGTATCTGTCCCCCACCCTGACTCAAAATATGTAGTCACTTTCTGTGTATCCCCTTCTGGTGTTAAATTGAGATTAAAATGAAGGCGCAAATGCCTACAGTCATATTTCAAGATGCTGCTGTCATATTTATATACGGAGAGCCTTGTGTGAACCCTTCTAATGTCAGACAGACAAATCTGACAAAACATATAGAATAGACTATATTTGCTGTCAGACATATATATAAGCAACATGCTTATTTACTCTTCTGAAAAAAACTGATGTTTGATTGTGAGGAAAATGAAAAAAAAAGAAAAGAAAAAAAGAGTACAGTTGTGTAAGTAAGCTTAACAGGAGTTATTCAAATGATCAGTGCTGCAGCAGCCTAAGCTATATAGGTTATATCCTGCATTGGGGTATAAGAGCCAGCCAGCTTCCAAAGCTTTAGGACACCTTCCATGCACCCAAACCATTAGTCAGCTTGAGCTAAGCTGACTAAAAAGACATGTTTGGGCACCGAGCCCATCAGAGCTTTTACAACAACTGAGAAACGGAGGCTAAGCCCTGAGAGGACATTGTTAGAAGAAAAAAAAAACATGTCCACACCCTGGCATAAAAAAACATACAAAAAACAAAGGGGGTGGAGGGAGGTAGCTGCTACTGCAGCAGTGATCATTTAAACATCTACTGTTATGGTACGTTTATTTACACAACTGTACTATGTTCTTCATATTGATCACTGCTGCAGTAGCATAAGCTATAAGCTATATGGGTAAATTACCAACTGGGAGGTGGAAGGATTCAGGTGCCCTGGAAAATGGTCCTAGAAAAGCCTTTCATAAACTAGATTCCTTCTCCAGGTCTAGAGTGCTTTGTAAAAATTGACTTAGAGGACTGAGTTGAGTCCAACCCTTTCCAAAAAGCCATAAATGAAGCCAAGGCCATGGTAGAATGAGCCTTGACCCTGCCTGGAATAGTTTTGTTCTGGCGGAAATATCACAAGGTAATAGTCTGAGGCAAGCATTCGGAAACAGTTTGCTTTGCCACATGTCATCTCTTCTTACCTTCACAAGAAATTAAAAACTGATCAGAAGTTCTGTCAAGATAGTGCATCAGTTGTTTGTGGGAATCCAAGGTATGAAGTATCCTTTCGCACTCATTTTTGGTTCAGAAAAGAAAACAGGGAACTGGATAGATTGGCTTAAAGTAGACTTGTGATGAATAGATCATAAAGCTTTGTTGGTAGGGAAGTTCCTCTTAACCTAAGGCTTACATGATCGCTATTATTATTTTTTTTTATATTAACAATCTCATATGCCAAAATTCAAGGGATTACTATGAATCTATATGACTCATCTGCATGACTCAGGCTGTACTTCAAAGCATTTACTTGGATAAGTGAACTTTCTTGAAAGTCAAATAAATACATATGTATACATTTAAAAACATTCATTATGGAGCTCTTCACCCCTGCCAGTTTTCTTGTGACATTTTTATAGTGGCAGTATTTTCTTACAGACATTGCTAAGAAAGTCCAGTAGGATCTCCATATTATGTAATCTGTAAAATAATGCATTATAAGATTCAGGCCCTGCATATTGTTTGTCACAAGTTGCAAAGTGAAAAGTTAATTATTAATTATTTGTTGTGTTAACTTTCTCCAGAAACAGAGGGCTGTGCTTTCAATTTGTTTGTGACCACTTCTGACGTCCACTGTTATCTCTGAAACATATCTCTCAACCTCTTAAAGCAAGAAAACCAGACAAAGCCATAAATAATGGGGGTATAATGGCCCATAAATAGAGACAATTTTTAAATATTGCTCTTACAAACTTAGAAAGTTGACAGAATAACAGTCTTTGAGTTAGAATGAATTTTCTTAAGGGTATGAAGTGTGAAACTGAAATGTCTGCCATTATATTCTGACCTGAATCCTCAATAAGTTGCCAACGGTTTGTTAGGCAAAAAAGAAGTTATGTACTCACCATAACGTTCTATCTGAGTAAGTAAACTTAATTTGTCAGCAACCTGTGGGTTACAGATCCGACACGGATACGAGCTGGCAGCATACCAAGCAAAAAGATCCGAGCTCCAAGCTCCTAACCCTTACCCATACTACACTGCAACCTCCTTCCAGTCCTCAGATCGCGTTTGCCACCTGCACATAATAACAAAACAAACTAACAACCTGAGACACCTGACTCAAGAACAAAGTAAAGCTCATACGTCCGAGCCTTGAGCTCAGCTAAATAACCATGAAGGTCAGGGGGAAGGAGGGAGGGATGGTTGCTGACAAATGAAGTTTACCTACTCAGATGGAGCGTTATGGTGAGTACATAACTTCTTTATCTGAAGTAGTTAACTTCATTTGATCAGCAACCTGTGGGACAGAGTCCCCCAGCTACCCGAATCTTGGGAGGCCCTTAAGGAAGGATATTCTGGAGCACTGCAGAGCCAAAGACAGCCCTTCCTCTAGACACCAAATCCAGTTTATAATAAGAGATAAAGGTGTGAGAGGATGCCCAGGTAGCCGCTGAACAAATGTCATCCATGGAAACTCTAGACCAGAATGCAGCAGACGTTCTCATAGAATGCGTAGAATGAGCATGAACTCCCATTGGTTCTGGTAAGCCAGATTCTCTGTATGATACAACTCAAACTCCAAAGAAAAAATTAAGCCAGCAACTGGTGAGCCATGGAGAAAAGTAGTTTATTGAGACTACTAAAAACTACTTAAGACTTCATAAAGGCTTAATTCAAACAGACCGGTTTCGGCCTGGGTTTAACCTGGCCTTCTTCAGTGTATTATAGAAAAAAGCATGCCAAGTAAAATAAGTCATATATAGTAAAACAAAACATTTGATTGGCTGACAGAAGACATCACAGTCATTAAACTCATGAATATTCATGATGCATTAGGTAATATTCAGACATCACAAAATATAATTCATAAATATTCATTAAGCCCTGGATTGAACAGGGCACCAAGTTTGGTTATCCATTTCTTTTCTTTTGTATCAAGTTTACCATGCCAACCAGATTTCTGAGTTCGATCACCAATGAGTTTGTCAATAATAATAAAATGAAATTTAGCTGTTTGGTGTTTGAGTGTGTGTTTATATAGAGCATTTGTGTTTCTTTTACATTTGATGTCACTCAAGTGCTCTGACATATGTAATCTGAATGGCCTAGAAGTTTGACCAATATAAAAAGAATGGCAGCTACAGCAAGCCATGTAAATAGCCCAGTCAGTGTTACAGTTGGCAAAAAAATCGAATGTCATATACTGTACTACTGTTTTTACTGCTAAATTCCTTTGATTTCAAAATATGTTTGCAGTTAATACAATGACCACAAGGGAAACAGCCAATAAGTTTGTCACCCATGATTGTGGTCTGATACAAATGAGGTAGCATAGAATCAGAATGATGTTTATAGTGATTGAAATGTGCTGCTAAGTTTTTTCCTTTTCTGAATGAGAAAGAACATACATTACGGATTAACGTATTGATGTTACCATCCGCCTTCAGTATGTTCCAATTGTCCTTAATGATGTTCATAAATCTATTAGTATTTCTGCCAAATGTTGTAGTAAAGCGTAATATGTTTTTAGACAAAGGTTTCTTCTTATATGTCAATAGATCTTGTCTGCGTAGACCCAAAGCATGATTTTGGGCCATAGTAACATACCCTGAATTATAGCCCCTATTTATGAATCTACTATATAGATCCTGAGAATGGTGTTTGAAACTGACCTCATCCGAGCAGTTACGTCTAATTCTAATAAACTGTGATTTGGGAATGTTCCTGGCTATATGTTTTGGATGATAGCTGGAGGCATGGAGTAAGGTGTTGTATTGAGGAAACTTCCTATATACTTCAGTATTCAAGGTATTATCCTGATTTCTTGTGATCAGAACATCCAAAAATGTTATGGAGTTCTGATCATATTTATGGAATATATGTTATAGTAAATTGTATTCCCCATTTATTGTCATTTAAGTATTCCATAAATTCACTGAGATACTCAATGTCAGATCTCCACACCATCCAGCAATCATCCAAATATCTCCACCAGATATCAATCTCAGGCAAAAACAAATTGTGAGTATCATCATAGATCAAAATCTCCTCAATGTATGCCATAAATAGATCAGCATATATGGGGGCAAAGGATGCCCCCATTGCTGTACCTTTGGTCTGTAAGTAACATTCCTTATCATAGAAGAATACATTCTTTGTGAGTACATGCTCGGTGAGATTAATCAAAAAAGTGTTAAAGCCAGGTTGATAAATATTTGACTTTTGAAGCCAATATTCAATGGCATCAAGACCAGCCCAGTGAGGGATATTGGTGTATAGTGAGCTTACATCTAGTGTACATAACCACCAATTCCCTTCTATCTGCATGTCGTTAATAATGCTTAAAAATTGGGTGGTGTCCTGTATCCTGGATCTAACACAAGAAAGTAAAGGTTTTAAGTGTCTGGTCAGAAATTCAGAAAGTGGCTCAGTAAGTGATCCTATACCCGAAACAATGGGTCTACCTGGTGGATGTAAAGGATCCTTGTGTATCTTTGGCAGAAAATAAATGTATTGTCTAGCAGGATCAGTGATAGTTAAGTGACTTAAAGTTTTAGTTGTTATTATCCCATTGTCAACCGCAGAATCTAAAAAGTTGTCAATTTGTTGTTTGAACATAAAGGTGGGGTCCAGTGGCATTTTGGTGTAATATCGAGCATCACCCAATTGCTTGTGAGCCTCGATATCATAATCATTCCAGTTCATCACCACCACCGCCCCACCTTTATCTGCATGAAGAATAACAAGTTCTTTATTTTGTGCTAGTTCTCTCAAACAAGACAATTCATTGTCAGTCATATTATTCGGCATGGGTAAACAAGTGTTAGACACAAAATGTAAATCACTAAGTACACTGCGTAAAAATAGTTTAACAGAAGGGTGCATCGGAGGTATAAATGATGAGGCATGATATTTAAAAATATCCATTTTTTGCTGTTGTTCTTCCCCCTTATCCTGAAAAAACAATTTAAGGTTAATAAGTCTACAAAATGCAAATAAATCCTGTGCGAAGGTGTCTTCAGGCACAAAAAAGCCAGGTATAAAAGATAAACCTTTATTCAATAAAGATGTTTGTTCAGGTGTTATTACAGTACTAGAGATGTTACAAACATTATTAACCACAACATAATTCACTTGTTCGTTAATACTTCCATAAGATTCTGTAGACTTGTAACCCTTCTTGTGTTTCCTGCCCCCTCTCTTCCCTCGATGTTGCCTAAAGGGGATGTGTAATTTGTACGTTTAGGTATGGGGGGCTCCATGGTGTGCTGTGTTTCCGTGTCAGTACCCGATGATGTATCATAATCAGTGGTATCAGTGTGATTGCCACGTCCTTTCAAAATGGAACGTGGACGTTTCCTTTTAGAACTTGGTGTATTTCTTTTATGCAACTCTTGAAATCTGACATGTCTAGTATATTTGAAGGGTTGCCCCCTCTCGTAGTCAGACTGATCACGAGAGAATTTTTTGAGTTTTCTTTCCTTTAAATGATTATCAAAATTTAACAAGTCTGAACTAAGTTTAGATAATGATACAGAAAAAAATGTGTCATTCTGATACTGGTTACAATCTTCTATTAGTTGTAGCACCTTGGAGGTTTCTTTGTCTATGGTCCTAGTGTAATATTTGGACAAAGATTCAACAAACTTCATAGAGCATTCTTGTTGGATGGATAACCATTCAGTAGTTAAAATATCATCAGGGTCAGATACTAGCAGTTGAATTTTGACCCTCAAACCCCTCGGACTAATGCCCTTGACCAAATACGCTTTGAGTAATTTAAGGTGCCAAACAAAAGATCTGAGTGTTTTCATATTTTTGTTAAGATCACCAAATAGTTTTTCACATCGTTGTTCCGGCTTCATGGAACTGGTATTGCCTGAACCTTCAGTAGCTTGGCCAATACCAAAAGGTGCAAGAGCATCCTTATCGGATGATAAATCCAAAAACATCTTATTTAACTCCATCAGTAATGTAAAGTCGGTGATATATAAGTATAAAAATAGCCACGCCCTGTATTGAGAAAAAATCAATCAATAATCGGACAATAATGGCAATATTTCAATTTGTGCCAGATTGTACAAACAATAACCACGTCCAATACAGGACAATAATGGTATAAAAACTCCAATTCTAATGAATAAACACTGTGACAAACAAATGCACAGTACCAGACTTCTAAACAGGTCAAATGTTTGGCACCCCAATTATATCTGTTTATAAAGAGGTTGTTATACTAGTATAACCTTGGCAATAATATATATATATATATATATATAGTCCAAGAGATCCGAGAGACAAGATCAAAAAAGTATAGCCATTAGACCCTGAATAATATAAACAGCCCAAATAGAATAAACAGATTGTACATGTTGTACTATCCAAAAAGATGTACCTATGATACTTTAATTTTCAAAAAACAATATGTTTGAGGAATTTGTATGCAGACCACTAAATAATGTCAGGATATACTGCTGATAGCCAGCAAAAACGTTTGACCAGAATGTATTAATAATGTGTGACAATTATACTAGTTCAAAACATACTGGTATCCAAGCATGAGTGAAAAGTTCACATGAGCTTGGACAAAATTGTATTTTAAACAATGCGATATTTAAAGCTAAATTTAAACTAATCTGCAGAGAAACATATACATATGATCCTGAAAAAAGTCATATGAGTGTATACATATAAAGCATGCTTCGAAGATGATCACTGACAAAAATAGCCAACTAATATTAGACATTCATATAGTTTACATAAAGTAATTATATGAATGTGATTTATATACATCACATAAAATACTAACACTTTGATTTGTATCCTAATAAAATAAGCAAACAACTATTATAGCCAACAACCATAGAACATGAATGTAGTTCAAGGACCCTTTAGCAGAAATGACAATAATTCCGAACATCTATAAGAGTTTAGCTAAAGTGAAAGACATGAGTAATATCCAATAATGTCCAAAAAAAGAAAAGGAATAATATCCCTACTCATGAATATAATGAAGTTACAGAAAAAACAATTTTATAATGTTCGAGCACAATAAACACATTCCCAATTCAAGGTCTGGTATCCAACGACCTAGTAAGTCCCACTGTCTGTTCCTGTATGTGGTGATACTTCCAACGGCAATGTAGTGAGACACGTTACCAAACAAAATGATCAAAATGTCCCCCAAACTGGTATAAATTCGTCACAATTGCGAGGAGACTTCAATTGCACACGCCAGTTAGTGTCACCAAATAATGATCAAAGTTCCCCAAACCGGTAGAACACTTGGTACATCCAAAATAAACACTGCACCAAACAAATGAAGACAATTTAATCCGTTGATTAATATATCCTCTCGAAACAAAAACGTTAGTAAGCGCCCACATCAACACAGCGCATATTTGGTAATTGCGCGTAGTTGTGGTAAATAACTCACCAGGAGATATTCAGATAACCAGTCGCTGCCCTTTACTAGCTTCCAAAATGATGTAAAAAATAGACGATTAATCCAAACTTGAAAAGGATGCCCAAAAATAATAAATAAACAAGTCAGCCATACGAGCGAAGACGAACACGCCAACACAGCACACCATAGATCCCCAGCAGGAAGGATAAACACGTGTATCAGAAATAAGTTCCCCTGCACGTAGGAAGTTGCACGGCAAGATACAAACGCAAAAGAAAAAATTAAGCCAGCAACTGGTGAGCCATGGAGAAAAGTAGTTTATTGAGACTACTAAAAACTACTTAAGACTTCATAAAGGCTTAATTCAAACAGACCGGTTTCGGCCTGGGTTTAACCTGGCCTTCTTCAGTGTATTATAGAAAAAAGCATGCCAAGTAAAAGAAGTCATATATAGTAAAACAAAACATTTGATTGGCTGACAGAAGACATCACAGTCATTAAACTCATGAATATTCATGATGCATTAGGTAATATTCAGACATCACAAAATATAATTCATAAATATTCATTAAGCCCTGGATTGAACAGGGCACCAAGTTTGGTTATCCATTTCTTTTCTTTTGTATCAAGTTTACCATGCCAACCAGATTTCTGAGTTCGATCACCAATGAGTTTGTCAATAATAATAAAATGAAATTTAGCTGTTTGGTGTTTGAGTGTGTGTTTATATAGAGCATTTGTGTTTCTTTTACATTTGATGTCACTCAAGTGCTCTGACATACGTAATCTGAATGGCCTAGAAGTTTGACCAATATAAAAAGAATGGCAGCTACAGCAAGCCATGTAAATAGCCCAGTCAGTGTTACAGTTGGCAAAAATCGAATGTCATATACTGTACTACTGTTTTTACTGCTAAATTCCTTTGATTTCAAAATATGTTTGCAGTTAATACAATGACCACAAGGGAAACAGCCAATAAGTTTGTCACCCATGATTGTGGTCTGATACAAATGAGGTAGCATAGAATCAGAATGATGTTTATAGTGATAGAAATGTGCTGCTAAGTTTTTTCCTTTTCTGAATGAGAAAGAACATACATTAGGGATTAACGTATTGATGTTACCATCCGCCTTCAGTATGTTCCAATTGTCCTTAATGATGTTCATAAATCTATTAGTATTTCTGCCAAATGTTGTAGTAAAGCGTAATATGTTTTTAGACAAAAGTTTCTTCTTATATGTCAATAGATCTTGTCTGCGTAGACCCAAAGCATGATTTTGGGCCATAGTAACATACCCTGAATTATAGCCCCTATTTATGAATGAATGAAGAGAGGGGGCAGGAAACACAAGAAGGGTTACAGGTCTACAGAATCTTATGGAAGTATTAACGAACAAGTGAATTATGTTGTGGTTAATAATGTTTGTAACATCTCTAGTACTGTAATAACACCTGAACAAACATCTTTATTGAATAAAGGTTTATCTTTTATACCTGGCTTTTTTGTGCCTGAAGACACCTTCGCACAGGATTTATTTGCATTTTGTAGAATTATTAACCTTAAATTGTTTTTTCAGGATAAGGGGGAAGAACAACAGCAAAAAATGGATATTTTTAAATATCATGCCTCATCATTTATACCTCCGATGCACCCTTCTGTTAACCTATTTTTACGCAGTGTACTTAGTGATTTACATTTTGTGTCTAACACTTGTTTACCCATGCCGAATAATATGACTGACAATGAATTGTCTTGTTTGAGAGAACTAGCACAAAATAAAGAACGTGTTATTCTTCATGCAGATAAAGGTGGGGAGGTGGTGGTAATGAACTGGAATGATTATGATATCGAGGCTCACAAGCAATTGGGTGATGCTCGATATTACACCAAAATGCCACTGGACCCCACCTTTATGTTCAAACAACAAATTGACAACTTTTTAGATTCTGCGGTTGACAATGGGATAATAACAACTAAAACTTTAAGTCACTTAACTATCACTGATCCTGCTAGACAATACATTTATTTTCTGCCAAAGATACACAAGGATCCTTTACATCCACCAGGTAGACCCATTGTTTCGGGTATAGGATCACTTACTGAGCCACTTTCTGAATTTCTGACCAGACACTTAAAACCTTTACTTTCTTGTGTTAGATCCAGGATACAGGACACCACCCAATTTTTAAGCATTATTAACGACATGCAGATAGAAGGGAATTGGTGGTTATGTACACTAGATGTAAGCTCACTATACACCAATATCCCTCACTGGGCTGGTCTTGATGCCATTGAATATTGGCTTCAAAAGTCAAATATTTATCAACCTGGCTTTAACACTTTTTTGATTAATCTCACCGAGCATGTACTCACAAATAATGTATTCTTCTATGATAAGGAATGTTACTTATAGACCAAAGGTACAGCAATGGGGGCATCCTTTGCCCCCATATATGCTGATCTATTTATGGCATACATTGAGGAGATTTTGATCTATGATGATACTCACAATTTGTTTTTGCCTGAGATTGATATCTGGCGGAGATATTTGGATGATTGCTGGATGGTGTGGAGATCTGACATTGAGTATCTCAGTGAATTTATGGAATACTTAAATGACAATAAATGGGGAATACAATTTACTATAACATATGACCAGAACTCCATAACATTTTTGGATGTTCTGATCACAAGAAATCAGGATAATACCTTGAATACTGAAGTATATAGGAAGTTTCCTCAATACAACACCTTACTCCATGCCTCCAGCTATCATCCAAAACATATAGCCAGGAACATTCCCAAATCACAGTTCATTAGAATTAGACGTAACTGCTCGGATGAGGTCAGTTTCAAACACCATTCTCAGGATCTATATAGTAGATTCATAAATAGGGGCTATAATTCAGGGTATGTTACTATGGCCCAAAATCATGCTTTGGGTCTACGCAGACAAGATCTATTGACATATAAGAAGAAACCTTTGTCTAAACACATATTACACTTTACTACAACATTTGGCAGAAATACTAATAGATTTATGAACATCATTAAGGACAATTGGAACATACTGAAGGCGGATGGTAACATCAATACGTTAATCCCTAATGTATGTTCTTTCTCATTCAGAAAAGGAAAAAACTTAGCAGCACATTTCAATCACTATAAACATCATTCTGATTCTATGCTACCTCATTTGTATCAGACCACAATCATGGGTGACAAACTTATTGGCTGTTTCCCTTGTGGTCATTGTATTAACTGCAAACATATTTTGAAATCAAAGGAATTTAGCAGTAAAAACAGTAGTACAGTATATGACATTCGATTTTTTGCCAACTGTAACACTGACTGGGCTATTTACATGGCTTGCTGTAGCTGCCATTCTTTTTATATTGGTCAAACTTCTAGGCCATTCAGATTACGTATGTCAGAGCACTTGAGTGACATCAAATGTAAAAGAAACACAAATGCTCTATATAAACACACACTCAAACACCAAACAGCTAAATTTCATTTTATTATTATTGACAAACTCATTGGTGATCGAACTCAGAAATCTGGTTGGCATGGTAAACTTGATACAAAAGAAAAGAAATGGATAACCAAACTTGGTGCCCTGTTCAATCCAGGGCTTAATGAATATTTATGAATTATATTTTGTGATGTCTGAATATTACCTAATGCATCATGAATATTCATGAGTTTAATGACTGTGATGTCTTCTGTCAGCCAATCAAATGTTTTGTTTTACTATATATGACTTCTTTTACTTGGCATACTTTTTTCTATAATACACTGAAGAAGGCCAGGTTAAACCCAGGCCGAAACCGGTCTGTTTGAATTAAGCCTTTATGAAGTCTTAAGTAGTTTTTAGTAGTCTCAATAAACTACTTTTCTCCATGGCTCACCAGTTGCTGGCTTAATTTTTTCTTTTGCGTTTGTATCTTGCCGTGCAACTTCCTACGTGCAGGGGAACTTATTTCTGATACACAACTCAAACTCCACCTGGCGAGAGTCACCTTTGAAACTGGTTTCCCTAGAAAAGGCTTAGCAAAGGAGACAAAAAGTTGATCAGATTTACAAAAGACAGCCGTCCTGTGCAAATAAAAACTTCCCCCCTTTCCTGTGGCGGGTCAGATACGAATTTGCTGTGTCCAGGACTGTTTGTGAGCTCCTAAGCCCCCCCCATCCACTTAACTGGGGTTAAACTATTCTTGGCGCCATAAAGTCTGTTTTTCAAAATTTCCCTTGCAACTAGCCAGCTTTTTAGTTTTAGCACTCATCTGTTTCTTTGATCTCAGCACTTGTTCAGAACTCATTGTAAGCACTAAATAAGTTACAAATTACTACAGCACTCAACTTTCCTCATTTGTCTAGAGGAAAACAGTTTTTAGTACTTAATAAATAAGCACCTATTCAGGCATGTCTAAAGGTCAGCTCCTGGTATTTTCTCCTATCTACCTGATGAATCTGGGCATCTTGAGACAATGCAGCAATTGCCTCATGTACACAGACAACCCTCTCCTCCTACCACCCAACACTGCAACCTGTGAGAGATGCACTTATATAGCCAAACTGGAAGCAAAGCTCTCTTTACCAAAGATAGGCCTAGACAGTCAAGAGGAGAAGGTAAACACTTGCACCGCACCACACTCATCACATAGTCCCTCATAACTTACCCCACCAAAACACACACATAGAACCACAAAACACACAGCTACATTCATGGAGGCTCTCTGTCCAAACTACAGAGACCTCCAAAGCAGAAATGCAAGCAACCCCCCCCCCCCAACACAACCCAAATGACATATAGTCCACATACTCAGTGTGCCACTCAACTACAGCCCATAAGGCATAACGTACCCAACACTCTAGTCATTGGTGACTCTATAGTCAGGCACACTGATGTTTCACTCACCAGCTAAACAAGGAAAAAGTTACTGTCAGCCGCCTGTCAGGTGCCAGGATCCGCCACATAACGCATGCGCTCAGGTCACTCTACAACAAGTACAAATATGGCTCTGTCATTGTCCATGTTGGTGTGAATGACCTGAGATGTACTTCCCTGGACTACATGAAAAGAGACATGGAGGAGCTCTCTGATCTTGTAGCCCAGGCCGGTATGACCCTAGCCCTGAGTAGCATCCTGCCATCACCCAGAATGACACCACAGTACAAAGGCAAAATGATTGACTTTAACAATTGGCTAAGCTTCTGGTGTCATTCTAAGGGAATCCAGTATCTGTCTGCCTGGGATGACATGATCGACAGACCACGCTGCTTTGCCAGAGATGGCCTGCACCTGTTGCCCTTGGGATTCCGGATACTGGCAAAGGCTCTTGCCACCCCTATAGTGCCTTTTTTAGGCAAGGTTCAAATGACAAATTCATCACCGTAACAGGTACAAGCAAGCAAAATCTGAGGGTAATGCTACTCAATGCTAGAAGTCTAAACCTCAAAATGCACTCACTCGAGGCACTCCTCAAAATGGAGAACATTGACATCTGTGCAGTGACAGAGACCTGGTTCAAGGCTCCAGAGAGCACCCCTGCATTACCAGGCTATAATTCATACCACATCTTTCAGCCACCAAACCCAGACCGAAACACTAAAGGTGGAAGCATGTCCATATTCATTAAGGATATCCACACCTCCAAGCTAGTTGCTCAGCATAATGCGTCCGAGATTATCCAAGTTCAACTAACTCTGGGCAAAACCGCAATCCAGATTGTAGCTTGCTACAGACCCCCCACCATACCCCAGGATTCCCACTCCTCTTTTCTTGATACACCAGAAAATATTAAAGTACAACCCAACACTCTAATAATGGGTGATTTCAACTACCCTACCATTAACTGGGAACACTAGTCATGTACCAACTCTTTTGCTCAACGTTTTCTGGAAATCATCAATTCCAACGCTTTGGATCAACTTATCCACACCCCCAACAGAGGCAGCAATATCCTAGACCTGGTCATCACCAACATGGGTGACCAGTGTTCCACACCAGAGGTCAGCTCCTCGTTGGTCAGATCCGACCACAAGCTAATCACCCTAGACATCCACATCCTGCTCCCACCCCCCTTTAGGAAAACAACCGTAAAACATTTCTCCAAAGCCAACTTCACGCTTCTTAAGACAGAAGTGGCAAACTTCATGACACCCATGCAGATGGACAATAGAGGTACGACTGCTGAATCCTACACAAATGCACTTTATAAGCACTTACACGAGTGCATGGATCGTGCTATCCCTAACAGAACCAAGATGCTATCCTCCAAAAAAAGGAATCCAATCTGGTGGTCTTCTGCCATAAACAAACTCTACAACAGAAGAAAGAAACTGTTGCAAAAGAGTAAAATCCCGCGATTGGAGGAACTCCTGGTCAGCCTCAGTAAGAAGCTGAGATCCCTCATAAAATCCTCCAAAGCTAGTTATGAAAACAAAATTGCCACTGATTCTAAAGACAACCACAAAGCATTCTATAGCTATGTTAAAAATCTCAATGGCAACACTCAGATCTGCTCTGAGTTACAGCACAATGACACTAAATATACAGAACCAACTGATATTGCCAACATCCTGGCAGATAGGTTCAGTGCTAACTTTAGCCCCCCTCACTCCCTAAAGGGCCTATCTTTATACAGGAAGAATGCAAAGTTTCTGTAATCACGGCTGCACAGGTAAAAACTTCACTCTCCAAAGCCAAGAACACAGCATCCATGGGACCTGACAACATCCCAGGCTGCCTTCTACATGAACTACAGAATGAACTCACGCTTTGTGCCCATTGAATGGTGCACCGTGACAGTTATCCCACTCCACAAAGGGGGGGGGGGGCCACAACAGACCCCGGGAACTACTGCCCCATTAGCCTGACGAGCCTCGTCTGCAAGGCCATGGAATGTATCATCATGGAACTCATAAACAAAGACATTGGAGATCTCCAAACCCTGGACCCCACACAGTTTGGGTTTGTAAAAGGCAGATCATGTCTTCTAAACCTGATAGACTTCTTTGAAGTAGTCACCAAGGCCATGGATGAGGGTAAGGTGGTTCACACAGCCCATCTAGATCTCGCCAAGGAGTTCAACACCATCCCCCCACTCTGGAATTATAGATAAACTCACTAAACTAGGTATAAATCCCTATGTCACAAGATGGGTTGCCAACTGGCTTACTGAAAGAACCCACACTGTGAAAGTAGCAGACTCCAAATCAGACTTTAGACCAGTGACAAGTGAAGTACCACAGGGTTCAGTCCTGGGTCCTCTCCTGTTTGGTATCTACTTCTCTGAAGTACAGGCTAACACAGAAGGTCTTTGGCTAACTAAATTCGCAGATGACTGCAAACTAGGAGCCATAATTGAAACTCCTAATGATGTAGACATCCTACAAAAGGGCCTCACTGAGACAGATGCCTGGTGTCAAAGACATGGTCTCAAGCTCAATGCCAAAAAGTGCTTTGTCATCCCCTTTGGTAAAAATTCTGTACCTATGAACTACCACATAGGCGGTAGTCTACTTAACACTGAAAGTGTGATAAGAGACCTTGGGACACAGGTGGACAGTAGTCTCTCCTTTGATAATCACATCGCCAAAGTGGTCAGGAAATCCTTCTACGTGGCACACCTCATCACAAAAGGTTTCTCATCCAGAAAAAAAGAAGTCATTGTTCCCCTCTACTCATCAATCATTAGACCCATTATAGAGTACAATGCCCCTTTTGGTATGTACCTCACAAGACATCTACAACAACTGGAAAGGCCGCAAAAATACCTCACAAAGAGGATTACTGGCCTCAAACAGATGCCTTACGCAGACCATCTCAAAAAAACTCCAGCTTTACTCCGTCGCATATCGCCTACTCAGAGGCGATCTCTGCCTAACATATAAAGCTATGTCAAACCCAGAGCTGTTGGACATGCTCCACTTAAAGAAATCCCAATTCCTCCGAGCTACACGCTCTAGGGACCTAAACCTTGTCACCACAATAAACAGAACATGCTGGAGGGATAGATTCCTGTCCCAGAGACTTCCCATACTCTGGAACAGACTACCTATCTATGTCAAACAGAGCTCCTCATTAGCGCTCTTCAAGAAAAATCTTGATGATTGGATGGGTAATAGGAAATTCACCCCAGGGATCACTTCTGTGGTTCTGCTTGACAGGGCCACAGGAAAATAATTTTCTTAGGTGGCGAAAGCCAGGGTACATTTTTGGCTAGGCTTGTATAGGCCCTAGGGCCAATAGCCTAGTACCTACCTATGAACCTATAAACGTAACTGTCTGTGAACATCCAGCAAATGAAGTTTATATTCTCCTTTGTTCTGGAAATTAGGGAAAAAGACAGGCAAATTAATGGACTGATTAATGTTCATCTCAGAAGCAACTTTAGGGAGAAAGGATGGATTAGTCCTGAGAGATACCCTATCCTTATGAAACACAAGGTATGAAGGTTTGAAACAGAGAGCCTGAAGCTCCGACACTCTCCTGGCTGAAGTAATTGCTACCAAAAAGGCCGTCTTCCATGACAAGAACTTCAGATCAATGGAAGCTGCGGGTTCAAAGGGAGGTGCAACTAACGCCTGAAGAACTAAGGTCAGATCCCACAGTGGGGGTGAATTTCTAACAGGGGGTCTCAAAAGAAAAGTGCCTTTTAGAAAGGTCTTATAAATTCTGGCAGCAGCAAGAGAACCAAAGTTGTCCCCAATATGAAAATGGGAAATGGCAGCCAGCTGGATCTTCACAGTCAATGAGCTGGCCCCTTGCTGAAAAATATGAGGCAAGAATTCCAGTACTGCTGAAATAGGAGCAGTGAAAGGATCCAAGTTCTTTTGTGAAGCCCAAATTGAAAAATGTTTCCATTTGCTACTGTAAATCTTCCTGGTAGAGGGTTTATATGCCGCCACCAGGATAGACTTGACTCGGGAAGAGATACTGGGATGAGACCAGAATGGGGCTATGAGGATAATCTTGCTCCCCAACCGGCGAAATTTCTGCATAAGTGGAAGTGGAGGATATGCATAAAGAAGACCGGGTGGCCAAGCATGGACTAGAGCGTCTCTGGGGGCTTCTCCCAAAGGAGGAATTAGAGTGAAAAACTCGCTGCACTTTGCGTTGGAAGGCGATGCAAAGAGATCGCAGCAAGGCTGACCCCACTTGAGGAAGAAATGTTCCACTACACAAGGATTCATAGACCACTCGTAAGCAGAGAGGATAGTTCTGCTCAATTTGTCCGCCAGTATGTTTGACTGACCCGGAATGTGCGTTGCTAGCAGGAAGCGGTTGGTGGAGATCGCCCATTCCTAAACTCTCATGGCTTCCCTGTTTGTTGATATACCAGACCACTGACATATTGTCTGACTGGATAGCAATAGTCCCCCGAGGAGGAAAGGCATAGAGGGCCTGCAATGCCAAAAGGACCGCCCTCATCTCCAGGACATTTATATGCAGTATGGTCTTGGTCTGAGTCCACATGCCTTGGACAGTCCTGCCCGCACAATACCCCCCCACCCTAGATGGGAGGCATCCGTGGTCACTGTGGCCTGGGGTGGTGACATAACAAAAGGTCGTCCTTTTCGAAAGGCTCAGGATTGAAGCCACCACATGAGGGAGTTCCTGCAAACCCTGCTGAGGGGAATCGGGAAGTCTAGAGGGTGGTGTAGAATAGACCACTGGACTTGCAACGTCTACTGTAGAACCCTCATGTGCAGATGAGCATAAGGAATCAGATTGATTGCTGCCGCCATGGACCCCAAAGCTCTCAGGACTAATTCTGCTCGAGCCGGAGACTGAAAGAGGGCTAGCACATGCAGAGTCATGCTGTGAAGTCTGTCTGACGTTAGGAAGGCCCTGGCCTGGAGGGTATCTATCCTGGCCCCTATGAAGTCTAACACTTGAACAGGCTGGAGGAAAGACTTCTTGACATTTATGGTTATCCCCAACTGGGGTGACATCCGGAGGAAGAAATCCCTGGCTAGAGAAAGTAGATGCCTGGTGGGGGCGATGAGGAGCCAGTCTAGGTATGGGAAGACCTGTATGCCCTGGAGCCTCAGGTGGGCCACTACAACTGCCATGACCTTGGTGAACACCCTGGGGGCTGTGGTGAGACTGAATGGTAGGACCCTGAACTGGTAATGACTGGCCCCTAGCCGAAAGCAGAGAAACCTCCTGGACCGTCTTTCCATGAGAATATGGTAGTACGCATCTTTGAGGGCTATGGAGCACATCTAGTCCTCCTCCTGCAAGAGGGGCAGGATGGATTGAATCGTGACCATCTGGAATTTCTCCTTGGCAACGAAAAGGTTCATTGTTGACAGGTCGAGATTCGGCGTTAAGTCTCCCGTCTTTGTTGACACCAGAAAGAACCTGGAGTTGATGCCTGATCTGGACTGGTCTGGGGGCACATGCTGGATGGCTCTTTTTTCTAACAGCTTTTTTATTTCCAAAGCCGCGGCCTCCCGTTGAGTGGGTGGGACATCTGGGAGGTGTCTTGAGTGAGGGGGCTTGTTGATGAAGGGGATTGACTAGCCTCTGGATATTATCTGAAGCACCCAGCGATCTGTCGTGATGGACGCCCATTGAACCTGGTGCCTCAAAAAATGCCCCCCAACTGCCTCCAGAGAGGAGCAGTTGGGCAACCCCTCAGAGCTGCTGCACAGGTCAGTCAGAAAAGGGTTCCCATGACCCAAAGTTCTTTGGTCCCCCTCTGCCTCTGGGGGAGAAGGAGTCCTGAGCATTCCAGGCCTGCTGAGATTTCCAGAACCACATCTTCTTCTGCCCTTGCTGGTTCCTACAGAAGGACCTTTGAGGGGTAGAGACGCGTATTCCAATGGCTGACAGCATTTTCCCGTCTTTCTCGCTCTGGACCAGCGTCTCACGGACGGTCTTCCCGAAGAGGGTTGACCCGTCAAAGGGTGCATTCGTGAAGGAAGCCTTGAAGGGTTCCGAGAAATTGCAAGGTCGAAGCCAGGCATGATGCCTTAAGGCGATACCGGACCCGCTAGCTCTAGCGGCTCCTTCCGTGGCATGGGAAAGTAGCCACATAGAAGTATTGGACACTGACTTGAGAGTGGCCATTCGAGCTGAGAAAGTCCATTTATCCTCGGCCGACATGGACTCTGGAGAAGACTCAGTGTACTCTTTGACCAGGTCTCGCTGCAGTCTGATTACATGGACCAAGTAATTTAGCGCCCTTATAGAAAATGTAGCTGAAGCAAAAGTCTGCTTTCCAATGCGGTCCATTGCCCGAGAGGGAGACGGACCGAAGAACTTTCCTGGGAGAGTTCCTTTTTGGTGGCCGCCGCCACCACCATGGCATCAACTGGGGAACCATTGCTCCATGAAGCTCTGTCTGCAGGGGGACAGGAACCTTATCGGGCCTTTTCGGTATCGGCTCTACAGTGTCCGGCTCCTTCCACGCCCAGGGTGGTCGGCTGGGGGGGATACCCAAGAGGAAGATGGGCCTGTGTGGAATGCCTCCAGGAATACCGACTCATCTGAAGAGGGTTTTTGGGCAGACTATTCCCCCTTTGGCGGAGTATTTCCATAATATCTCCAATGGAGACATCGTCAGGGGGTGCTTTGGGGGAACCCTCCCCTTCCTCCAAATTGGTATACTCGGTGAGGGACTCATGGGAGTCAAAGTGCCTCCTTTTGCACAGGCGTTTGTGACGGACCTCCTCGGGGGGACTATCCGAGGAGGGCTCACCCACGGATTCATGTTCTTCTAGGGGAACTGGCTGGGGCATCAATGACACGGGCTGTCCCTGGGGGGACTGGATGATGGAGGACAAACTGAGCTGTGAGGGAGCTGGGGCGGACCCTGAGGAAAGAGTGAGGGGTCTTGATCCTCTAGAGAGAACCCTCTCCACCACGTCTAATGCTGAAGGGGAACCGGCCTCTCTAAGACAGGTGGCAGGGGCCCTCAGATCCGACGAGGGGATCGGTGCCGGAGCCAAAGCAATCAGACCCGAGAGGATGGTGTGCTCCGACCACAAAGGAGCCGAAGACACACTCACACCCCCAGATCTGACGCCCAGCTCTCGGCTCCGAAAGTGGATCCGATAAGCTCGAGGGCATGGCCGGCGTCGAGGTAGTAATAACCATCAGCTCTGACCTCCTGGCTCCGGGGCTCCTCAGGTCTGAAGACTCTGAAATCCGGTGGTGGATAGGAGAAGGAGCTATTGGGGTGAACAGTGGAGCTGAACTCCCCCCCAGAGGGGGGGGGGCAGCAACGCTCCCATCTGCTGCTGAGTTTGCAAGAATCGACGCATCATCCGGTCCATATCTGCCTCCGAAATGCTTCAAGTAGACCCGGAGGAAGCCGCCGACACCGGCCGGGAGGGCTGACGCGACGATGACCTTGAGGTCTCCTCCTCCAGCTCTGGGGAGAAATGTGGCAAACGGAACTGTGGGGAGGAAGGCTTGGACACTCTTAGTGGAGAAGAGACCACCTTCGCAGGAGGGGCCGAGGGGTCCAATTCGGCTTGCCGTTTACAGCTTCTTTCTCTCTCTCTCCCTTCTCTCTATTTTAGCTTTTGTGGCCTCTCGTTTTACCTGAGACAAGGAGGGAGGGTGAGTCCTAGACAGGGGAAGAGGGCCAGTCAGCTGGGCAGCCGCAGCCGCGGCTGTCACTACCAAGAGGGAAGGAGAAAAAGCTGATTCAGCGGGTAGAAGACCCACCAGAATCAGCTTGTTCCTTCTATCCCTTAAGACTCGAGGGTTAAAGGCCGCACAAATCTGGCAGGCAAAGAAAGGTGCATAACACCCAAGCAAATCACACGCTGAGTGTGACCATCCACTGGTGACAGCTTATGGCCACACTCAGAGCATTTGGAAAAGGTCACTTTGTGACTTTCAGCCATACCAGAGACACACACACAGCCACACATGCGCACCTGAAAGAGGGGAAAAAAAAGGGCCTACAAAGGGATGAGAAACTACCAAAGGTAAAGGGGAAATAAAGGTTAAGTAGAAAGAACACCTGTAGAAAGGTATTAAAATACACCCACACACCAAGTAAAGAAGACTAAAAGAGAAGTTTGAAGTAAAATATTGTTAAACTTGCCTGGAGCTCTAAGAATCCTGTGCTTGGCAAAGCCATGGCAAACAAGATCTGGGGACTGGAAGGAGGTTGCAGTGTAGTATGGGTAAGGGGAGGAGCTTGGAGCTCGGATCTTTTTGCTTGGTATGTTGCCGGCTAGGATCCGTGTCGGATCCGTAACCCACAGGTTGCTGATCATATGAAGTTAACTACTTCAGATCAACAATTTTATGAGAAACAGACCAAAAACATGAGGCAAAACTCTGGCCATTCTGCGAAAATGTAGACAGTTGAGACAAATGCTCTGAAAGATTGCCCACCCCAGACAGCATTGTTTTATTTGAAATATAATATAATATACACAGAAGTTCTGAATATGCATAACAGATGGGTTTGCAGTTTGTCTGATCTGCTGAAAAGGTACATGTCTGTTATTAAAAGTGGCAATTATATTCATGTTTTTTTATTAATATATATTTTGGAGTACAGTTAACTCTTGTCAAATAGTCAGTTTGTTGATACAGTCTATGGCTGTGGAAATAGACTAAAAGCACCCTTTGTCAAGTGCTGGAGGTGTTGAAAGGAGAATAATTACATTTTGTGGTTACAGTAAGTGTGGGATTGGGTTTTAATGCCAAATAAAATCTACTGCACGTTTCAGCACATATCTCTCAGCCTTGGGGCATTAAACATCATTGCTATGACTCTTAAAATCATAACAGAGGGTAAGAAAGAGAACTTTCTTATTTTTCACATTAGAAGTTCTGCCTATGTTAGACCCTATAAAGTAAGTGGTAGTTAATCTTTGTACAGGTTTAGTTTATTTATTTAACAATGTATGCCTGTATAACCAGGTCTGACTTTATAAGAAAATCAGCAAATCTAGGAAGAGCAAAGTTAAATCTGAGGGCCAGATTAATTTATTTATTTAACATTTGTTTACTGGGAAAGTCCAACTTGGAACAAAGCCAATTTTCAGTGGAAACCCATGGAGAAGCACTCCAGATACATGTCTTTGTAATCACAGCACTGTGTCAGAATCAAAGCAACTGAGAGGTATGTTTCAGCATTAAGTGTGTTTTTTTTTAGCAAGTATGTTTTTCATGATTATTTTATTAATTTTGGTTTTGTTTTACTGGGTTTGTCTGATTGTGCTTAATGAAAATCTCCCTTTTTAATGGAGGCCCAGGGAGAAAAGCTTCAACATAATGCAATACTGTTGATTGAAAGACCGTGGTGCATTTTCTGCTCTTTCAGCTTTGGTCGTGGCTGAAGAGTCAATAGACCAGTCCACTAACCTGGTGAACAAAAATTAAATTAATAAATAATAAACATTCAGTAATATACATGAACAGCCCTTGTCACTGAAATAAACAAGCAAAGAACTCAGGAGCTTACTAGAATCCATCAGTCGAATTTGAGGTTAAATAGCTACCCAAGCCAAAGACAATCACAAGGCATTTTTTTAGTTATGTTTGAAATTTCAAAAGCACACAATGCAGCAATACGCTGAGCTGATTGTGCATGATGTTACCTACACTGAGGCTCAAGATATAGCAAACCTGATGGCCGATAAATTTAGTTCTAACTTTACCACTGTCTCCCCTCTATCTGTCCCCTCAACATATACTTGAAAGTGGCTCATCTCCAGCTATTACGCAAAACCAAGTACTAAAAGTGCTATCAAAAGCTAGAAATACTGCATCAATGGGTCCTGACAATAACCCTGGATGCATCTTAAATAGCAGAAGCATATTTTAGCTACACCCCTACCACCACTATTCAATCTCAGCTTCCATACAGATTTTGTACCAAGTGAATGGAGAACAGCTACAGTTGTTCTCCTGCTTAAGGGAGGACCTTCCACAGACCCAGACAATTAAAGACCCAAAAGTCTGCCCAGCCTCATATGCAAAGTCATGGAAAGACTTATCATGGAATTAATCAATCAAGACATAAAGAACCTTCGAACCCTGGACTTGTCTCAGTTTGGATTTGTCAAGGGCAGGTCATGCTTGCATAAACTGGTGGATTTTTTGAAAGGTCATCAACGTAATGGATGAAGGTAAAATGGTACACACAAAACCTGGCCAAAGCTTTCGACACAATTTCCCATTCAGGCATAGTAGAAAAGCAAAATAAACTGGAAGTAAACCCCTATGTTACCCGCTGGTTTGTCAACTGGCTCACAGATAGGATGTAGATAACCAAAATAAGAGAAGTTACTTCCACAAAGAGACCAGTCACCAGTGGAGTCCCCAGGGTTCTGTGCTAGGACCTCTCCTGTTTAGCATCTATTTTTTTGAAGTAAAAGCGAATACCAAAGGGCTCTCATTGACTACGTCTGCAGATGACTGCAATCTAGGAGCAATCTCTGAATCCTCAAATGACTCAGCCATCCTGCAGGAAGGTTTGTCCCACATAAATAACTGGTGCCAAAATCATGGACTGAAACTAAATTAAAAAAAAATGCATTACTGTATCCTTTGGGAAGTCATCTATCCCAGGGAACTACCACATTGACAATACACCCCTAAAATTACCCAGCTGTTTAGGATTTGGGAAGTTATGTGGACAGTGACCTAACTTTTGACAAACATGTGTCTATTGCTGTAAGAAAGTCCTTCTATATTGTACAGCTTATAAACAGAGAGATTGTGTCTAGATCTAGAGATGTCATTGTCTCCCTTTACTCAGCCTTCATTAGACCAGTCATTGAATATAATGCCTCTTTGGCATGTATCTGTCCAGACACATGCTGTAACTGGAATATACACAGAGATACCTTACTAGAGATAAGAGACCTAAACAGCATGTCCTACATGGACCAACTCAAAGCCCTGTTCACTATACTCAGTATCCTACAGACTGCTAAGAGGTGACCTGTGTCTGGCATACAAGGCATCCTCTGACCCATTACTGATAGATTTACTGCACATCAACAAGTCAAATGGCATCATACTCGGACTAGGGAATAAACCTATTGTGCAACATCAACAGAATGGTTTGGAAGGACAGGTATATCACATAGAGGATACATCTGTTGTGTAACAGACACTCCAAACATAGGATCATAGGAGGTTACTAGGCTAATGGCCCCAGGGCCCTTACAAGCCTAGCCAAGTTCAACCCATGTTCCCAAGGTTGTCTGGTTCAAGCAGACACTAAAATCAGCACCTGTTGCACCTGCCCAAGAGGGACACAGGTGGAACCTCGCCCCAGAGTGAATTTCTGGTTACCCATCCAGTCGTCCAAACTGTGCTTAAATAGGGCCAACAAGGAGCTTTGCTTAACACAAATAGGAAGCTTGCTCCAAAAGTGGGGAAACGTCTGTGAGACAAATCTGTCTCTCCAGCAAGTTCTGTTGATGTCACATACCAGGTTAAGGTCCTCTGAGCGAGTAACCTGTGTGCCATTTGACTTGCGAATGTGCATCATTTCCATCAAAGCTGGATCAGAGATTGCTCTATATGCAAAACACAGGTTGCCTCTGATCAGTCTGCATGACACAGAGTAAAGTGACATGATTTCAGTCTGTCCACATAAGACAGATCTTGAAGACCCCAAATTTTATTCATAAGGAACCTTTGTGGTCTGTCCAATTACTGCAGGTGTTTGGAAAAGAATATACCAAAGGGAGCATTGTCATATCTCTCAACCTCTTAGTGCAAGAAATCTGGGCAAAGGTAAAAAAATGGGGGTATAAAGTCCTAAAAATAAGGACATATTTTAAATATTGCCCTTACAAAGTTAGAAAGTTGCTAGAGTAACAGGGTTTGTTTTAACATACATTTTCTGAAGAATATGAAGTCTGAAACTCAAATGTACGTCATTATTTAGTGGCTTTAATCTTCAGATAATCCCACTGATTTTCCAGAAAACCACAAATTTTATGAGGAACAGACCAAAAATATGAGCCAAAAATCTGGACAGTTGAGAGGTATGAATTATTGGCCTGATGAGGGAAGACTACAGGGGGGTTGTAACCTCTTTTTTCTGGAGGCAATGCCCTTACTTGTGAGATGAGAAATCTAAAATGCCATTCTTACTACTGTGGAGACATGGTGATCAAAGTTAAGGTTGCTGCCAACCTGTGTGCCCAGATCTTTCACTACTGACTGAGTGCTTAGGATATTGCTATTGATGTGGCCGAAGGGGATGATAATGCATTTTTTTGCATTAAGTTTAAGACCATGACTTTGGTACCAGCCATTAGTCTGCGTAAGACCTTCTTGCAGGATGCTGATATCGCTAGGGGTTTCAATGATCGCTCCAAGTTTGCAGTCATCAGAAAAATTTGTCAGCCACAGTCCTTTAATTTTAACCTGTACTTCAGAGAAGTAGATTTCAAAGATTAAGCAACCCAGAACTGATACCTGTGGAATACCACTGGTTATGGGTCTGCTGGAGGAGATGGAGTCCCCTATTTTAACTGTATGAGTTCTATCAGTGAGCCAATTTGCAACCCACCTGAAAATATATGGGTTGATACCCATTTTGGTGAGTTTATCAATGACACCTGAGTGAGGGATTGTGTCAAAGGCTTTGGCTAAGTCTAGGTAGGCTGTATGCACAGATTTGCCCTGGTCTAGGGCTTTGGTGACTGTCTTGAAGAAGTGCACCAAATTTAACAGCCATGATCTCCCTTGACAAAGCCAAATTGGGTAGGGTCAAGCATTTGGAGATTTCCTATATCTTTGTTAATAAGGTCCAAGATGATTCATTACATGGTCTTGCAGATAAGGCTGGTCAGACTAGTTGGTATATAGTTCCAGGGGTCCATGGATGCACCCCCTTTGTGCAAAGGGATGACAGTAGCTGTTTTCCATTCCACTTGGACAAAACCAATGTTTAAGCTGTGATTTAAAAGTGTGCTCAATGGTGATGCTAATTCCTGTTTTAACCCATGTAGAATGCAGCTTGGGATGTTGTCTGCTCCCATAAACTTCACACCCCTGTGCCTGCCACACATACTCCATGACATCCCTACCATTTGCCCCCTACATTGCATCTCTAAACAGCAGATTGTAAATGCCCTCTCTAAGGCCAAAAACACAGCATCTATGGGACCTGATATCCCTGGCTGCATCCTACACGAACTCCAACAAGAATTAGAAACATCATTGGGTACTCTTTTCAATCATAGTCTAAGCACTGGCTTCAACCCAGCTGAAATGGAAAATGGCCACTGTTATTCCCTTGCACCAAGATGGTGCTTCCACTGTCCCTCGGAACATTAGACCTACTAGCCTGACCAGCCTTATCTGCAAGGCCATGGAGCAAATCTTTGCGGACCTTATCAACAAAGCTATAGGTAATCTCCAACCACTTGACCCTACTCAGTTTGGATTTGTCAAAGGGAGATCATGCCTGTTAAACCAAGTGGACTTCTTCTAGACAGTCACCAAGGCCCTGGATGAGGGGAAATCTGTGCATAAAGCCTACCTAGAGTTGCCCAAGACTTTTGACACTATCCTCTACTCAGGCATCATTGACAAACTCACCCAGCTAGGTATCAACCCTTATATCTTTAGATGCGTCACTAACTGGCTCACTGATAGAACAAATATAGTCAAAATAGGGGAATCCACCTCCAACAGCAGACCTGTAACCAGTGATGTTCCACAGGGATCAGCCTGGGACCTCTGCTGTTTGTAATCTATTTCTCCAAAGTACAAGCAAAACTAAAGGTCTGTGGCTGACATATTCTGCTGATGAGTGCAAACTGGGAGCTATCATAGAATCTCCAAATGATGTCAACATCCTGCAAGAGGGTCTAACACAAACAAATGATTGGTGCTAAAGTCATGGCCTTAAACTCAATGCAAAAAAATGTATTATCATCCCTTTCGGTACGAGTGATGTTCCTTCTAACTACCACATCAATAGCAACACCCCAAGTATGCAGTCAGTGGTGACAGACCTGGGCACACAGGTTGACAGCAGTCTTACCTTTGATCACCATGTCTCCACAGTGGTAAGAAGGGCATTTTATATTGCTCATCTCATAAGTAAGGGCATTGCCTGCAGAAAAAAATAAATTATATTCTCCCTATACTCTTCCCTTATCAGGCCAATAATTGAGTACAACTCCCCTTTGGTATAAACCTTTCCAAACACCTGCAGCAACTGGAGAAACCACAAAGGTTTCTCACAAGGAAAAGTCAAGGTCTTCAACATCTGTCCTATGTGGATCATCTGAAATCACTGTCACTTTATTCTGTTTCATACAGATTGCTTAGAGGTGATCTCTGCCTTGCATACAAGACTATCTTGGACCCTGCTTTACTGGAAATGCTGCATATCTGCAAGTCAAATGGCACACGGGTTACTCGCTCTAAAGACCTTAACCTGGTATGTGACATTAATAGAACCGGCTGGAGTGACAGATTTGTCTCCCAGAGGTTACCACACCACACATTTGGTACAGACTCCCACTTCATGTCAAACAGAGCACCTCACTGGCCTTCTTCAAACACAATCTGGACGACTGGATGGGTAACTGTAAATTCACCTCGGGGGTTCCACCTGTGTCCCTCTTGGACATGGGCATTAGGTACTGATCATGGAAATACGGATAGAACTTGGCTAGGCTTGTAAGTGCCCCAGGGCCATTAGCCTAGTAATTTCCCATGATCCTATAGCAAACTGAAAACAAGTTCATAGTTACTAGGCATCTCATCCAAAGGAGGATGTATTCAGGACTTCAGCACCCCAACTCCTGAAAATGCAACACAGTATCAGCAATCCATCTATATGCTGTGGCAGTAGAACCCACAGCCTTCTGCATTAAAACACAAGTATGCTACCTGTTGTGCTACTAACACTGTTTTAAAATTCTGTACCACAATAGTGATACCATTTGCTAGCTAGCTAAACAAAACAGTTGCACATTATAAATAGACTTAGCATGAGCAGCAGCAAACTTCTCTTCCCTTGAAGCTCACAATTCCTTGAAAAGGCACTTGAAACTAAATTCCTTGAAAAATGCAGCATGGTAGTTGGGGTAGAGAGAATTCAAGCTCTTGTTTCCTGTGGCTAAGGTACAGGGTTTGAGCCTAAACAAATTACTAACCACCTGCTAACCCTAACTAGGGCATCTCACTCTCTCACTCACACACCTCAATCTCTTGGTGCAAGAAAGCTGGACAAAGCCTAAAATAAATAGGGACAAACTATAAATATTGCTCTCAAGAATTTATAAAATTGCTAGAATAACAGGATTTGTGTTAGTATGCATTTTTCCAATTTAAAGCATTATACATCTAAAACTCAAATGTCTGTCATATTTAGCAAATTCAATCCTTTTTATGAGGAAAAGATTAACATATGGGGAAAAATCTGGACATTCTGCAAAAACCTGGACGGTTGAGGGGTATTCTACCTACGTCTCTCACACACACACACACACACACACACACACACACACACACACACACACACACACACACACACACACACACACACACACACAAACCTACCTGCCTCACTCCCTCTTACAAACACACACACACACACCTACCTGCCTCACTCCCTCTTACACACACACACACACACACACACACACACACACACACACACACACACACACACACACACACACACACACACACACACACACCATACATCTCAACCTCTTCAGCACAAGAAGTATGGACAAAGCCTGTCATAATGGGGGGGATGGCTAAAACTAAGGACGCATTTTAAATATTGCTCTTATAAATTTAGAAAGCTGATAGAACAAGTTTTGCATTACTACGACTTGGCTAAAGCATATTAAGTCTAAAGCTCAAATGTTTGCCATTATTTTCTGACTTCAGTCCTCAATGATTTACCAAGGATTTGCCAGAAAAACACCATTTTTTGAGAAACAGACCAAATAAGGCAAAAATCTGGACATTCTGCGAAAATCTGGACATTTGACAACTACGCTCTCAACAGGCACCGCTTCTTATTCATGCCTTGATTTAAAAAAAAAAAAGTACCTTCAGGGTCTTTCAACAAGATCATCCGGATCAGCTCTGCAGTAATTTCTATTAGCTGGCAAAAGGGAGAGAAAGCATACCCATATAGTGACCAGCATAAACCCAGGACCTGTCTTACTTGGAGGGAACAGAACAGCTGTTTAAATTTCCTTCCAAGTTCTAACTGCTGGTGGAAAACACAGGGCAAGTGAGCAGCTGTTCAGCGTCAGCCACAAACATGGAAGTTATTCCTTCTTCTTATTCTTCTTTTATAAAAACTAAGGGCAAGCAGCTGCTTAGCCACAAAAGCGGAAATTAAGCTGCTCAGCCACAAACAGGGAAGTTTATTTCTTTTCTTTTTTTAATAAATTGTGAGTGAGAGGCGCAACTGTTTTGATTTACAAGGTTGGTTGTGGAACATGCCTGAAATCCAGGTGGGTGCAAGTGAGCTCACGAATCCCTAGAATTTATTTATTGTACAGTTCAGAAACACTGGTATAAAGCACTAGTGTACAACTCAGCATAAGTGTCTGGTCCATCAGTGGGGGGAGGGGCTATGAAGCTATTTATGCTATCATGTAAGAGGTTGTAATTGGCTTTGGAGAAGTTCCCCATAAAACACATAAATCCACATAAAACAAAGTTCATCCCTGTCTGTATTCTAGTACAACTTATATCTATGGATGGGAAACAGAAAATGTACCCCATAACTGACCCCTGTATTACTAATGGACAGAGTCAGCTCGTAAATGCTTTATCCCATGAATGGGTCCCCTTAAATTATCTACGGTATGTTCCCTGTGATTCACATTAGGGGTAATGTATAATTTACAGACCATGGGATGTATAAGCCCAGTATATAACCAAACGGGATAGGTTGTTTTGAGCACAAAAAGGGAAATTGGCTAGCCTTAAAATGGCCCTCAAGGGCAGCCAGACTAGTACTTACCTGTCAACCTAGTAAGTAATTTACATTAATAATTACACATACATTTACCAATTAGATTACATTCATATGAAAACAGAGACAACTATTACAGTATAAAATATTCTTAAAGATTAGCAGATGTTAAACACTGAGCATTGGAAAATGTGCACTAGTGAGTTTGTCAGGTAGATAAAAGATCATGTGATAAGTGCTTAGACATTCAAAGAAATGGAGATGAGGGAAGGAACTAGGTAGGGCAGAAAATGTTAATATTGTAGTTAAGAAGTTGAGTATAAAGCAGGTTTCAGGACCAAACAATGGCTATGGCTTGGAGGTGCTAGTAAAACTACTTAGGTATTTGTGAAGACTGGTTGTGGGGAATATGATTCTGAATGAAGAGAAATGTCTGACAATATAGCAAGCTGGAGATAACAGTGACATTTTTCTTGCAGATGTACAAAAACAGATCCATTGATTTGATAGATTAAGTTTTAGTTGTGTTTTAAATAAGTTTGCATTCTGAATGGATTTCAGTGGTACTGGGATGTGGTTCCATAGTTTAGCTACACCATTTAATGACAGAGAGTCACCCGTAATATTATATGATTTGGTTATAGTGAGCAGTGATTTTCCTCTAGAGGGTAAAATTCTATTGGGGGATAGTGTTGTATTATGTTGCTAAGGGCTGTGCAATTGTCTGGCTTATAGAGATCTGTGTATTGTATTTAGCTGAGAAAGAGCCGGGTGATGGGGTAGTTATATCCAGTTTAATTCTTTGAGGGCTAGGCAGTGGGGGTATTCTACTGTTATAGTTTACTGAAAACTAGGCTATTTTATTATAACACTGCACAAGTCTGGACATTTGCAAGACTTTAAAATTAGTGAACACTGATGCAGTTTATAGGAGAGATAGCAGTAAGAAAGCAGAGGCCATACATCTGGTTACGTCAGTGAGGTATGTTTTCACTCTGTGTAATGCACTTAGTTTTTGATAAGTTTTTTAACCACGTGTGATACATGGTGATCATATTTCAACTAGTCATCTGTGATGACAGCCAGTAATTTTGTGAGGTTAATTGTTCTATCAAGGTATTGTTGGCACGGATGTATTTTGGGGTGAAGAGCAATAATTTCGTTTTTTAGGGTTTAGAAGTAGTTTTGAACTATTTAGCCCTGTTTCAATCGATAAAATGGATCACCACATGTTGGCATCAATCTCCTGTATTTTGATGCTTGAGCACATCGATATTTCAACATAAACTAATTTTATGATATTGCAGCAAGATACGATTTGCCAACTTTGTAGTAGGTGTGTGTGTGTGTGTGTGTGTGTGTGTGTGTGTGTGTGTGCATGTGTGTGTGTGTGTGTGTGTGTGTGTGTGTGTGTGTGTGTGTGTGTGTGTGTGTGTGTGATATTATACTAACAAGTTGCATGTCACGCTGCCCTAATGCATGACTACAATAATTCTTGTCTTTGGTTCATTTTACTTACCTATTAAAAAAAGTTTTTATTTATTTTATTTGAGTTTGTTAATCGGGGTACAGCACTGATCATGAAAGACCAACTCCACTCTCAGACCAAAGAGAACTAAATACGGAAAGCAAAGAAATGCAGACATGTATGTACATTGCAGTATAGTAAGGTAATTATGATGTGTACACAGTACAGACAGAAGCAATCACTATATACAGTATGGAGAGGCATAGTTACACAAATGTGGGAATACATAAAAGTATATCTGTCTGTTTATCTATATATTTATATATGCAGAGAAAGAGTGAGAGAGTATACCCCAGTGTCGAAAGGTAAGTGATCAAGCACAAATTCTCGATCACCTGAAAGTCCCAAAAACAAAGAAAACACAGTATAAACATGTTTTTGCAGGGGCAAGTCCCTCCAGTAGCCTTCACAATCCTTGCTAACTATATATACCAACTGCAAGATTGCCATACAGTGGAGAAAGGGGAAAGTCCCTGATCCCCACTGTACAGCAATATCACACACATAAAAAAAAAGCGGCACATGCAATCATCTACCTTTCGATCTTACATGTACCAGCTTTTTTTCCTTCAATAATTTCTATGTCTGAATAACTGTAGCAAACCCGTGTGTGTGTGTCTCTCTCTCTCTTTCTCTCTCTCTATCTCTCTCTCTCTATATATATATATATATATATATATATATATAGATATATATATATCTGTGTAGACAGGTACACACTCACAGTTATGTACCATGAAGTCAGAGAGTCTTAGAGATGTAGCAAAAATCTTTATTTACTAACAGTGATCATATCTAAAACTTTAGGAAGAGAACCATCAGGGAACCAGGTGTGCCAACAGTACATCTGTATGGTAAATCATGAAGGCTTTATTCTTATTTTGAGTTGGTACATCTTGGAAGTAATACACGTCTGCTGTTTTACATGAGATTCATGTATTAAAATACCTTTCCTTAGAATTCCTTAATGAAGTACTGGATGGAAGACCACAGTGGAAAATATACTGCCTACCAGTAAATATTCATGGGAAATAAGTGAAAGGCCACCGGTAAACAGTTCATTAAGAAATGCAGTGGACGTGTAGTTTATTTTCACTGATGAAGCCGTTTTTTTAGAAATGGCAGTCATTAGGTCAAAGAAACTCTGGGCAGACCATGAACTCTGTATTATGTTTAACCAAGAATCAGTGACATGCAAGAAATCTCTGTGCACATGATACAAGGTTGTGTATGTTAAAAAATCTGTGTCTCACTACATCCGCTTAAAGGAAGCAGCCAGACCTAACTCATAGTTTTAATTTCAAAAATGCTTTGCACTCATTCGCTGTCAAAGCTTACTCCCGAGTACTACCACAAGAATATGAAAAACAATAATAATGCAAATTACTGTGAACAAAGAAATGCTGTAGTCATCAAGGCAGAAACAAAGCACTCTCTGTCCTGCCAAATTCTTATCATTAGATCTCTGGGGGAGTCGTTCACTGTCATTAACATTTTGTGCCTCACATACCAATGCAGAACAAGAACATCACTGATAACTCCATTTGTAGTCATGACTGCTAATCTCAGAATAAAATGACTTTGTAGCTGCCAAGTTAGTGGAAATATATTTTTTTAACAAGAAACATCTTTATTGCATTATTACTTATGACATAGGCAATCTTACATTCATAAAAATGAAAACAAACCATACTGACATATTTTTCCATTGCAAACATTACATATCACTTATAATCTTCTATACAGTCATTGTCAGTCAAACATTACATAGTTCAGTCAATTCCTAGTAAAACACCACACCTGTTGCTGTGCAGCAGAAGTAAAAAAAAAGCCAGCCAATATTCCACAAAGCACATGTTTATTCAAAAGTTAAGCGCTTTCGTTCCCAGGTTCTACAGAACTTCATAAGAACTTAAAATTCTCTGTTAAGACAATTATTTAAAGTCATTAGGGCCAAAATCGCACTGATTAGTAAAAGTTGCATGGTTTCCTTGGTGACCCAGATCTTTAGGATAGTCCCGACCTTTCACATAATCTTCAGTACCACTTTTAAATTTCTGAATTTTTTCACTGTAAAATGCTGTTACACGCAGAATCAACCTTAGTAAACATATGTGAATAGTTAGTTTCATAATGGCAGAATAGAAGGTCTTCACTGATAGGTTTGTCAACAGAGTCCAACTGGAGAGACATTTCTAGTTCAAGATGATTGCATTTTACCATGATTCAGGTCTATATTAGAACATCGAAGTTTCAGAACTTCTAATATCGACACCTACTAACCGAAAGCTGAAAATAGCGAAAATTAAGATAACCAAATTCTTTTCTAGGGAAAGAATTTGGTTGTCCGTTCCTGTCACTTTGCTATTTTTAGCTCTGCGGTGGAAAGTTACAGTCGGGTTCAGGTAAGTGTCCAATTGTGTGGACGTGAGGGTTAGGGTGGGATAGGTGAGTTAGGGCACAGGTCAGGTAAGTGTGTGAATGTGTGCACGTGAGGGTTAGGGTGGGATAGGTGAGTTAGGGCACGGGTGAGGTGTGTGTGCAATAGTGGCGGACCTTAGGGTTAGGGTTTGGGTTAAGGTAAGTGGGTAGATAGTGGTGTATGTACAGTTTAGTGTAGGTTTAGATGTCAAATTTTAGGTGCATGTGTGTGGATTGCTGTTTGTTTGGTGTGTTTGTGTTGTGCGTATGTGTTTTGGATCAGCAATTTTTTTCCCTAGTAAAAAATTTGCTGTTTTCAGTTTTCGGTCTTATCAGTTTTCGGTTAGTAGGTGTCGATATTAGAACATTTGAAGTTCTGAAACTTCAATGTTCTAATATAGACCCAATGATTCTCATAATATCCAGACACAATTAATCAAATACTTTGTATAATTCTTTCAACATGTCTGAATAACTGGCTGCACCATTTGGAAAGCGCCAGAGTCTTAAACCTTTAGGAACACAATGTGCCTCTATATTATTTAACAAATATGAATTTTCAAGTTGTAAATTTTTTGTACTTACAAAGCAGCGTCTTAAAAAACTTCAGCCTTTCACTTAAGGTTTGTGGATATTCTGTATTAACATTAACAACAGATGCTTCCAAACTAAAGTTAAAATGATTGTTTTCCATACATTACATTTGTAAGTAAAAGGAGAAATAATGGGGTCACGACCTAATATAACAGTTTGCTGGGTCAAAGGCAACCCACAATTATTCAAACCATTAGTAGAAGTGATACCACTTTGTGTGGAGTGTAAAAGTCCATTCGACAACTGGCTGGATTGTTACAGTAAAAAATCAGGTCTCCAATGGTTCTAAAATTTTCCATAGTAAGATTTCCATAATCTGCTGTCGCAAAAGATCCAGGAGAAGACATAATATCACGAACCAAGAACACGGACAGGTATAAACAACTACTAGTAAAACACAACACCTGCTGAAGTGCAGCAAAAGTAAAAAAAAGCCAGCCAATATTCCACAAAACACACATTTGTTTGAAAAATTAAGTGCTTTCATTCCCAAGTTGCAGAGAACTTCATCAGAACTTAAAATTCTCTGATAAGACCATTACTTAAATGCTAAAAAACAGGAAGTCATTTAATTAATAACAATCAAAACCAATTACATATAATTATTCTTCGAAATGTATTTCTTCTGCACATGCCAATCTCTTTATTTATTTAAAATTTGTTAATTGGGAAAGTCTGACTTGGAACAAAGCCAATTTTCAGCGGAGGCCCAGGGAGAAATGCTCCAGACGCATGTCTTTCTAATGTGGGAGGAAACCGGAGCACCCGGAAGAAACCCACACAAATGCAGGGAGGACATGCAGACTCCACACAGAAAACACTCCAGCTGAGAATCGAACCGGAAAACCTCTTGTTGTGAGGTGACAATGATACCGCTGCACCACTGCGCCGTCCGGGTCAAAGGGTCTTACTTTTGTTCCAGCAAGGAGAGCCATTATTACTAATACTTTAATTGATTTGAAAGTTTTTGTACAGAAGTTAAACTTGGCCTTGTGGTTTGGCAACAGTAATGAAAGAAGTATGTTTTCCAATAAACGTATTAGGCCAAGTACTTTTAATCCACCTCTTCAACAGGGTTTATTGCTCTTTGAAAAGGTATGTGAATTTGACATACGGCATCTACTCGAACAATCAAGTAAAGTAAAATATTATAATTTATCTAGGAATAAACCAGTTCTGTTGCATGATATTATTGATGACCCCAGTAATGAAACCTGACAAGGGAAGGGGACTTGTAGTGGATCAAATAGATTATTCTAATCAGATGAACACCTTATTGTTACAGGATACTTATGAAAGTGTTTAAAAAAATGAGATACATATAGCATATTCAAAAATAGATTTATTGTTAGAGGATATGTTGCTGCAGGGGCAGATTTCAAAAAATGAATCTGACTTTATGTATAATGACAAACCTGTGGTAGCCAGTAATTCTGGCATTCCTAAACTGCATAAAATATTGCTCAACCCCTTTTCCACCATTTGTAGATGTCACTAGATCTAAGACCTTTTTTATTGCTAAAATGTTGGATATAAATTTGAAAAAGGGATTGACTACGATGGCACAGGTTTGCAAAGACTCTTGGCATTTTTTGAATTGTTAAATGACACCATCTTTCAATCTGATGCAAAATGTGAAACAAAGGTGCAGTACTCCACGACAATCGAAGCCAACCAGTCTGTTTAAAAGTAAATCCTTTATTGAAAACAGTAAGCGCTTTCGCGTCTACATGGGACGCTTCATCATACTTCAGTGAAAACTTAGGAAACAGTCTCATTAAAATACTCAAAAACATGATCACATGGACCAATGACTACAGACTCACAATCATGAATATAAATCACATGTAAAATATATATAAACATTTTTGAATATGAATCACGTGTAAAATATATATAAAAATTTTATAAAAATTTAAGTTATTAAAAATATATAAAAATATATATAAAAATATATTATGCTAATAAAAGAATATTATAAAAAAGATGTAACAAATTAATTATGTTTGAATGCATGATCTCTAAGGAAAGGTTTTAAAGTAACTCTTGCATTAAGGCCATGTCCAACATCTTCCTGCAGTCTGATGATCCATTTACTCTCTTCCTTCTCTGTAAAATTACTGATGTTCCCTAATCTCATGGATGTATGTATCAATTCTAATGCTAAAAACTCAAAATTGTGTCTAGTACCTTTTGACAGAACATGTCTCGCTAGGGCATTAGTTTCATTCTCTTTATTAATAGCATATAAATGCTCCCTAATCCTCTCATGAAGAGTCCTGTTTGTCTTCCCTACATAAAACATTCTACATATACGGCATACAGCAAGGTATACCAAGTTGCGTGTCCTGCAATCTGCATAATGGTTAAATTCGTAAACCTTCTTAGTGTCTGGATGTTCAAAACTGGCCTTGCTTGACACAAAAGAACAATGGTTGCAGCATGGAAAAGTACCTCTCCTAACTGACGTGGGTCCACTGCCCATTTGTCTCTCATAGCACAACATATCCTTCAAACTTCTAGTCCTTTTATAGGAGAAGCTTGGGTGGGTTCCTATAAGCATTTTAAGCCTATTATCTAATAATAAAATCCCCCAATTTTTCTTAATAACATCTGTGATCTTCTTATTTTTATCAGTATATGTAATGACCATCCCTTTCTTATGTGTTGGTGTTTTAACTGATTCAGAATCCATAGTAAAACATTTATTGATATATGGTCTTGCCTTCCCTTCACGTTCAACATGTTGCAGAGCTGACAAATTACTGTCATGATATCCCCTATTCTTAAAGTCATCATGTAAATTTGCTAATACTACTTCAAAATCCCTATTTCCGTTAGTCAGGCGAGAACACCTCATAGCCTGATTCTTTACGATGTTCTTATGAATGTGAGGTGGATGCATGCTGTCACGGTGTAAAAACGCATTCTTCCTACATGGATTTCTATAAATTTCAGTTTCTAACCTGCCATCCTTCTTCTTAAGGGTCACATCTAAAAAGTTTATACAGTCTCTCGACCATTCTCCAGTTAGTTTCAAAAAAGTGGTAGTACTGTTGATATAAGACAAAAAATCATTCAAAGTGAACAATTCACTATTCCAGATGAAAAAAAAGATCATCTGCAAAACGTTTATAATGTTTGATGTATCTGGAATATGTAGTGTTCGAGAAAATATATGTGGATTCCCAACACACTAATACTAAGCGTATGAATTGGCACTTGACGTGCCCATGGCTACACCCATAGTCTGTAAATAATATTTACTGTCATAAATAAACACATTATTTTCCAACACTAGTTCCATTAAAGTGGTTATCCTCATGATTTTGATATTACTAAAACCCTTATCTAAGAGGAACAACCTCAAGAAATCTATACCTGTATCATTCGGTATGCTGGTGAAGAGGGATTGAACATCCAAAGTAACCATAAAGTCTTCATCAGTGAAAATAACACTCTCTGCATCACTTGCCAAAAACTCTAAAAACTGCTGGGTGTCTCTCAAAATTGAGCCTGTTAAGTCAACCACAGGCCTAAGTTGTTTTTCAATGTATATAGAAATACTCTCAGTGAGCCAACCTCTCCCGGAAACAATTGGTCTGAATGAAGGATTAAACAAAGTTTTATGTACCTTCGGTAAACCTCTAATCACAGGCACCAGATGCTTTTCTACAAGGAAATGAGAGTCCTGAACAGAGGCTTGTCCTTTGTCCCATCTCAGGGAATGGACGTTAGTGCGTTAATTGTAGAGTTAAAACTATTCACTAGGAGTTTAAATTTAGATTTACATTTTAATAATGATAGTGATAATAGAGCACCCACTAGTGTGTTTAGGAAACCATCCACATTTGTGCCAGACTCACATCCACTTGTTGATAGTTTTGAAAGAGTCTGCATTAATGATTTTTACAGTTTATACTCGAGAGAGGCATTTAAATCTGAGTTTTATAATTTAAACTCATTAGAAAAGACAGCACTAAGATCCCTCCAGGAAAATGATAAAATTGTAATAAGACCCGCTGATAAAGGCGGAGCAATTGTAGTGTTGGACATAGATTATTACTACACAACGATGTGCACAATGCTAGCAGACACATCAACATATCAGGTCATAAATAGTTTAGAATTAAATAAGATCATTGGTACTGTGCATGCAGAACTCTATGAGTTATTGATGTGTAATCTTATTGATGTTGACCTTTATAAATATTTCCTTGTAGAAAAGCCTCTGGTGCCTGTGATTAGAGGCTAACCGAAGGTACATAAAACTTTGTTTAATCATTCATTCAGACCAATTGTTTCCGGGAGAGGTTGGCTCACCGAGAGTATTTCTATATACATTGAAAAACAGCTTAGGCCTGTGGTTGACTCAACAGGCTCAATTTTGAGAGACACCCAACAGTTTTTAGAGTTTTTGGCAAGTGATGCAGAGAGTGTTAATTTCACTGATAAAGACTTTATGGTTACTTTGGATGTTCAATCCCTCTTCACCAGCATACCGAATGATACAGGTATAGATTTCTTAAGGTTGTTCCTCTTAGATAAGGGTTTTAGTAATACCAAAATCATGAGGATAACCACTTTAATGGAACTAGTGTTGGAAAATAATGTGTTTATTTATGACAGTAAATATTATTTACAGACTATGGGTGTAGCCATGGGCACGTCATGTGCCAATTCATACGCTAACTTAGTATTAGCGTATTGGGAATCCACATATATTTTCTCGAACACTACATATTCCAGATACATCAAACATTATAAACGTTTTGTAGATGATCTTTTTTTCATCTGGAATAGTGACTTGTTGACTTTGAATGATTTTTTGACTTATATCAACAGTACTACCACTTTTTTGAAACTAACTGGAGAATGGTCGAGAGACTGTATAAACTTTTTAGATGTGACCCTTAAGAAGAAGGGTGGCAGGTTAGAAACTGAAATTTATAGAAAGCCATGTAGGAAGAATGCGTTTTTACACCGTGACAGCATGCATCCACCTCACATTCATAAGAACATCGTAAGGAATCAGGCTATGAGGTGTTCCCGCCTGACTAGTGGAAATAGGGATTTTGAAGTAGTATTAGCAAATTTACATGATGACTTTAAGAATAGGGGATATCATGACAGTGATTTGTCAGCTCTGCAACATGTTGAACATGAAGGGAAGGCAAGACCATATATCAATAAATGTTTTACTATGGATTCTGAATCAGTTAAAACACCAACACATAAGAAAAGGATGGTCATTACATATACTGATAAAAATAAGAAGATCACAGATGTTATTAAGAAAAATTGGGGGATTTTATTATTAGATAATAGGCTTAAAACGCTTATAGGAACCCACCCAAGCTTCTCCTATAAAAGGACTAGAAGTTTGAAGGATATGTTGTGCTATGAGAGACAAATGGGCAGTGGACCCACGTCAGTTAGGAGAGGTACTTTTCCATGCCGTAACTGCAACCATTGTTCTTTTGTGTCAAGCAAGGCCAGTTTTGAACATCCAGACACTAAGAAGGTTTACGAATTTAACCATTATGCAGATTGCAGTACACGCAACTTGGTATACCTTGCTGTATACCGTATATGTAGAATGTTTTATGTAGGGAAGACAAACAGGACTCTTCGTGAGAGGATAAGGGAGCATTTATATGCTATTAATAAAGAGAATGAAACTAATGCCCTAGCAAGACATGTTCTCTCGAAAGGTACTAGACACAATTTTGAGTTTTTAGCATTAGAATTGATACATACATCCATGAGATTAGGGAACATCAGTAATTTTACAGAGAAGGAAGAGAGTAAATGGATCATCAGACTGCAGGCAGATGTTGGACACGGCCTTAATGAAAGAGTTACTTTAAAACCTTTCCTTAGAGACTGTGCACTCAAACATAATTAATTTGTTACATCTTTTTTATAATATTCTTTATTAGCATAATATATTATATATATATTTTTATATATTTTTAATAGCTTAAATTTTTATAAAATTTTTATATATATTTTACATGTGATTCATATTCAAAAATGTATATATATATATATATATATATATATATATTACATGTGATTTATATTCATGATTGTGAGTCTGTAGTCATTGGTCCATGTGATCATGTTTTTGAGTATTTTAATGAGACTGTTTCCTAAGTTTTCATTGAAGTATGATGAAGCGTCCCATGTAGACGCGAAAGCGCTTACTGTTTTCAATAAAGGATTTACTTTTAAACAGACTGGTTGGCTTCGATTGTCGTGGAGTACCTGCACATTTGTTTCACATTTGGATTTTGTTGGTCTAGCAGGTACCTTACCCTTAGAGGATTCTGTTTTTACTATATATTTTGCCTGATGCAAAATGTGTTACCGTTGATATTCATAACCTTTTTTCTGTCATTCTACAGGATACCTTGTTGGTTTGAAAAACAGTTATTTAAATGTGTGGATATAGATAATGATGCAATTAATGCCATGGTAGTACTGATGGAAGTTGTTTTAAAAAACAATTTTCTAGTTTTTGAGGACCAATATTTCAGGCAAAAGACAGGGGTGGCTATGGGAGCAGCATGTCCCCCTATGTTGCCAATTATGTCATGGCAGAATGGGAAGATCACTATATTCCTGGATGACATATTTTGTTATAGAATAATACGCTTGAGAAACTCCAGGAATTTTTGATCTACATTACTAGTACTGTACAATTTCTGTCATTTGCTCATTCCTTTGACAATAATAGAATAGTATTTTTGCATGTGGAAATTAAGAAGGACTTGACCTACAATAGATTTATTTCCAACAAATATTGCAAGCCAGCCTTCTCTAATTCATATCTTCATTTTTCTAGTTGGCACCCTCAACACCAGAAAAAATCTGTGGGCAAGGGCCAATTAGTGTGACTTGCAAGGATGATTTCTGAAGAGGAGACATTTCATCTTGAATGTGATAAATTAATGGATATGTTCCTCACTAGAGGATACCCAGCTGAATTTCTGGATCACAGTAAAGATGAGGTTATCACAAAAAGGTTGCAGGGTTTATATACCCCCATTTTAAATAATGTGTTGGGTGAAAAAGCACAAGTTCAAAAGTGTAAAATTTAGATGAATAATGTTTATTTTATTTCTATCTATTCTTTAGATAACAATACTATCTTTGATTGCATTAATAAAAACTGGAAATTGTTTCTAACTGATCCAGAGTTGACAAGTAAAATATGGGAAAGACCACATTTTACCTATAAAAGGGACAAAATGTTTAAATATTTGTTAGAAAATAACAGCAATAGCAACATGAAGAATACAGTGAAAGGTTTATTTCGGACAACTAAATGCAGTTCATGCTCACAATGCACACATATTATTTGTGGGGGTCAATTTTCTACTCTAGGTCAATCTTACATTGTAAAAGGACATTTTAACTGTTGAACTAAAAATTTAGCTTATTTGGACCAATGCCTATGTTGTCCTGCTTATTATGTCGGAAAAACTTCCAAAAGGCGTAGGGACCATATCCATGGGCATGTGTTAGACATTAGGAAGAACAAAACCACCAGTGCTTTATATAAACATCATGGCTTTTAATACTCACAAGTTTGGGTTTTTAGTAACTGATTAAGTTAAGAATGACCCCAGGGTAAAATTATGGATGTGCACTTAGATTTATGTGAACTAAAATGGCAATTGAGTTTAAATGCTACAACTTACCCTGGCCTTAGTGAAACTTGTTCCTTATAACCTGTGTTAATACTGAAGCATTTTGGATTTTTTTAATTGGTTTTAATTGGTTCTAATTGCTATTAATTAAATGATTTCCTGCTTTCAGCATTTAAATAATGGTCTTAACAGTGAATTTTAAGTTCTGATGAAACTTCGTACAACTTGGGGAAAAAAAACGTTTAACTTTTCAATAAATGTATGTTTTGCGAAATATTGGCTGGCTTTTCTTTACTTTCGCTGCACTGCAACAGGTGTGGTGGTTTACTAGTAGTGGTTTATATCTGTCTGGGTTCTTGGTTCGTCACTCAGTTCTTGCCTTCCCTTAAACCTCATTCCTCCTCCAAAACATTATTCTGCCATGTATTGTTCTCTTTCCACAATTCCCAATTTTTCTGTTATTTGCTCCTACCCTTTTCTAAAAAGATCCTACTTCCAATGTTTTTTTTATCTTTTTTACTATAGTCACTGCTTCCAGTGCAGTTGGTTTAGACTTTAATTTCCACTTTCCAGTAATTGCTTTATTGACAGCCACAAGAATTAAACTCAGCAAGATCTTACCATGTCTAGGCAATTCTAATTCTGTATCACAGCTCAAAAAATAATTTCCTTAGTTACACCAATTAGCTCACCCAGTATTTCAGACAGAGTAATCTGCAGGGAATTTTTAACATCTGCCAATTCTTTACACTCCCAAAAATATGTTCCCAGTTAGCTCTTTCTTCCCCATTACACCTCCACCATTTGCAATCTACCTTTGGACTCTGCTTGGCGTATAAAAATTACACTTGCAGACACTTCCAAGCAAAGATCCTAAATCTTTTAGACATTCTTGCATATTTGGGAGCCTTACCTATATCCTCCCATTGCTTCTTTATGAACTGCTTATCCAATTTCTTTTCCCAATCCTTTCTTTTTTTAACACCCTTATTGAATTATCACTTGTGACATAGGCACATTTACATTGATACAACAGTAATCAAACTGTATTAAATTAACATTAACAAAAATTATACTTCACATATATTGCTATATATTATATAACCTAAGCAACATTCCATAAATTATTCAATTTCTGCCCCTTTGTTTAAACAAGAAACACCTTTATTAAACTATCACTTACGACATAAGCAATCATACATACTACACTGGCACAATCCTAGTTGCAAGCATTTTACATCACAAGCCATACTGACACACTCCCAGTTGCAAACATTATACATCCCTTATAATCTACCCAGTCATTTTCAGTCAAACATTACAAAAGCTCATTTAAGTCCAGCCTTCTTTTAAACCTCATTCCTCCCCTGTATGTATTGTTCCCACAATTCCCATTTTTCCTATGTAGTTTGCTCCCACCCTTTCTAAAGATCTGAATTCCAGTTTTTTATCTCTGTTACTACATTCACTACTTCTAATAGACTTGGTTTAGATTTTGATTTCCATTTTCTAGTAACTGCTTTTTTGGCAGCCACCATAATTAGACACAGCAAGGCTTTACCATGTCTAGGCAACTTAGATTCTGTATCATAGCTCAGAAAAATCATCTCCCTTGTCACATCAATCTGCTCACCCAGCATCTCCCACAATGCATCCCGCAGGGAATCCTTAAAGTCCGCCAACCCACTGCACTCCCAGGAAACATGTTCCCAAGTACCTCTTTCTTCTCTGTCACACCTCCAACATTTGCTGTCTAACTGAGGAAAAATTCTCTGGAGTCTACTTGTGGTATAATAATATCTATGTGAACATTTCCAAGCAAAAATCCTAAATCTTCTAGATTTTGTTGCATATTTGGGAGACACACATATATCCTCCCATTGTTTCTTTGTGAATTGCTTATCCAAGCTCTCTTCCCAATCCTCTGATTGATTCTTATAGTTATCATGCAATATTCTATATGCTTTACTAATTATTCCATTTTTATTGGCAGCTTCTGTTCTAGATTCTACTAAAAACTCTATCAGTGCTGGTCTTTCATTTAGGACCCCCCATTTCTTTCTCTTTGTCTATACCCTGATATCAATTTTTGATAGGGAAGGCAATCTTTAACCTGCAGTCCAAATAAATTCTTGGCCTCTTCCCATTTTATTACCTTTCCTTCTCTAATTATTTGCTCCCAAAACCTTGGTTCCTTTGCCAGTTTTCTCCAATAAATTCCAGCCCCCTCTTGCCTATTGTCTATATCCGTAATTCTAGGCATCCCTATTGACAGAATCGCCTTCCTCCATTTCCGTGTTGGCTTAGTTATATGAATACGTTCTGCTACTTTATGGATAAAATATTCTGTATAATTATTGTCATTCTCCTTAAAGGCCTGCATCCAAAATCCCAACCTCTCCTTGTTTCCTGAGCTCCCCCCCTGTTTCAACATCATACCTTTCCACTTTGAATTATAGTTTTCTGCTTGTGCTAAGTATTCTTCCCAGGCCTTTCTAACTTCTTCTGACTGATCCCTATATCATTAAATATTTTATATGCCCTACTAACTGAAGTTAGAGCAAATCCTCCACTACTTTTGCAGCCATAATCTGATTTCTCAGAATATATCTGCCAAATTCCATTTCCCATTAAATAAAATGCCATTCAGTCTTTCATTCCAAATAGCCCATATTATATAAGATAAATTTGTATCTACCCTTCTTAAATATCCTTTCTTATTTTTATAATATCCACACATAATCATATTCATATTTATATTGTTTGTCATTAATATTCACAAAAAAATCTTCACACAACTTTCCAAAGTTTTACCACTCTTTTACATTAAAAAGTTTCCTCTGTTATTGCTTTCTCCCCAAAAATTTAACAAACTCTTTCAACCTTCTTTTATATTCTCCTTCACTGGTAAATTATTTATTACAAGTTTTCATAGAAAATGCTGACAATCTACTAACTTGGCACACAACTTTTCCCTTACTTTAATGGCTTTAATAGCTTCTTGTGGTAAATGTTTTCATGGATTTACATAATAATAGTATTCCATCACATTATTATGCCACACCCTTCTATCTTTCTCTATATCTTTCCCCATATTATCAATTTTTCTTTTCCATGTTAGTATTTTTTCTTGATAATTTTTCATTCATTTCATTTATACATTATTTTTCTCTTTTTCTTACTCTCATCATCATTTCCCAATTTTTTTTTAACTTTTATTTAAACATTCTAACTATTAAACTCTTATGGTCTTCCTTTACCCACTCTAATACTCTATACAAGTTTAAAGAAGCAGAATAAACAACAAGATAAACTTTAGTAACCCCAGTCGCCTTTCATCTTTACTCATATACAGTACACTTATTTTCACTGGGTTTAATCTTGAACTCCATATGAAAGAAAACACCAGTTGCATAAAATCCTTTTCATACTTTACGGGATCATATAAATACTTCACATATATGCTATTTTTCCAATTAATACTGAATTTACCAGATAAACCTTTTTCCTGAATACTAATCTATATGTCCTCCACAGAATACATATTTCTTTCATTTAATTTATCAGACCCTCCCATTGCATCATAGCTGCATCATCTTCCCAAATGCTATTCTTAGCAAAGACACTTCATTCATTGAAAAATATACACTTCACAGTTTTCACCACCTCACCCAAACCCTAACTATTCTCTTTATTCAGGGTCATTCTCATTTTGTTTAAACATCAATTCAGACAAACCAGGACTTCCTTCATCCATATTGTTTTTCTTAGCAACTACAACTATATTGCCTGCATATGTCAAAACAACCAGTATTACCACCTCCTTTTGCATCACATATCTATTATCTTTCTTTCTTTTCTTTTTATTTTTATTTAACATTTGTTTACCGAGAAAGTCTGAATTGGAACAAATACAATTTTTAGTGGAGGCCCGGGGAGAAATGCTCCAGATGCATGGTTTTGTAATGTGGGAGGAAACCAGAGTACTCAGAGAAAACCCACACAAATGCAGAGAGGACATGCAGACTTCGCACAGAAGGCACACCAGCTGAGAATTGAACTGGAGAACCTCTTGCTGTGAGGCAACAATGCTACCTCTGCACCACTGCGCTGTCCACAGTGATGGCGCAGTGGTGCCACCCCATATGATTCCACCCCATTTGATAAGCAACTTCACTTACTATCGCATTCATCACCATGCAAACAATATTCCACTCACGGGACATCCTTGTCTTACACCACACTTCAGGTACATTTCTTTACTCAGCCACCAATTCACTAACACTCTCATAGATTCATACATAAGTACTAGAGATCATTTTAAGCCTAGCCAATTTTCCTTTCAGAGTTGATAATCAAACCCCATTCATTGTGAATGTGAGGTAAACACCTTAACCATATCAACCCCCAGCTCTCACTCTATTATTCTGATAAACTGACATACACACTCTCCTAATTCTATTACCTATTCTGTACTTCTCCAAATCATCCCACAAAGCATCATGTCCTACTCTATATTCCTAATATCACCTACCATAAATTTCACATCCTCCCTTTTACTTCTTACATCATCCTCAATTTTTCTCACAACCAATAACAATTCTTGATATCACTTCTCTTTTATGCCACATATACTTTATTCCATAATATCCTGCATCCTTTCTTCCATTCTCTTCTGTTTTATTCCCATAAAAATATAATCTGAGTTATTTAGTGTGGTGGGTCTCCAATATTTTTTTCATTTCATACTTCTCATCAGTATTCCATATAAATTTTAATATCCCACTAAATAACTTTTACATAAACAAACCCTTCCTTCAGCCATTCACTCAAAACATTTACAAAATACTTTCTTTGCCAGTCTAATTTCTTATATATTCCATACCCTATACTACATGGGCCTGACACTAAATCCATTTATTTTCCCCGAGTACTTCATCTAATTCACTAGTAGTAATTTTGTTTTCAAATTCTTCCTTAACTCATTCTGGATTCTTTTTTTTACTTTCCATTCTCTGTTATTTTCCATCGTTTTACTCTTATACATATTTTCCACCTGCTGCACTACAATACTTATAATTTGTTCTTGTGTTTTTTTACCTCTTCTTTTACATTTGTCGTTTCTCTCGTTATACTAATATCCTCATTTACTATTTTACCCAAATATGCAGATGCTTCTTCCCTTCTCCCTTTTAAATAATATCTCTGCCTAAACAGTAATGCCTTATATTTTCGATTTGCTTTATATACTTCTTTTTGCATACTATAATACTTTATTGTATTATTATCTTAATTCTCTAATTAATTTTCTCATACTTCAGTTTCTCTTCTTTTCTTACATCATCCTGCCATTGGGGAAAAAAAACACTTTTTATACTTCTTTTTAATTTCAGTCCTCTGCTCAGACCAGTTTTATAGAATTCTTTCATGGTTATATGATCCTTCCATAACTGCAGTACTTCATACCCTCCAGGTTCATCTCGTAATTTCTGATTTATTCCCTTTCATTTTTCAATATATTCCCTTTCTTCTATCACCTCCATCTGTATTGTTAAATGGTCTAAAAAACCTGTCACAACTGTCTCACTATCTGCTACCCCCAAGCCTTCCAATAATGTAAATTATACAATGATGGCTCATTACTATTCAAAAACATGCACACTGGTTGGTCAGCCCAACCAGCATGCCCATTGTAAATTAAGCATGTACGAATAAAAAAGTCTGGTTGCTCTAGCACCACTAAGTGGAAAAACTTTCTTCTATTAATATATGGTACTGAGGTGTACATCTAAACTGTCCAGATTTTTACCACATATTTTTAGTCTGTTCCTCATAAACTTTGTGGTTTTACAGTAATAATGACTCCCACTTCGGTTTCAGACTTCATATCCTTCAGACAATGCATGAAAACACAAATCATGTTATCCTCTCAGTTTATAAGAGCAACATTTGCTATCAGTTAACATTTTGGGCCTTTGCCTCCCCCCCTTATTTAAGGCTTTGCCCACATTTCTTAAGCTAAAAGGCTGAGAGGTATGTATATAGGGCAGAGCAAATACACAGAAGATCAGGTACATTTTGCAAAACTAAAGAAATGTACCTGATTTTACTTGTATTTCTGCCCTGTCTCTTTCATACCTCTAAACTGCTCAGATTTTATAAATAAATAAAAATGCAACGGAGATCCTCCTTCTCCACTGCATATTTTCCACAACATCGATGTACTGTGCAAGCATGGGAGCGTAAGTCCCATACGCATGGGCAGTACATCAACATACCCAGAAGAATGCGGAAACAACGCAGTGGAACATCACGGCACCATTATATGAAGGCATTATTTAAGAAACGGAAGTAATTTCTTTCTTAAATAATGTCATTGTATAATAGTAATAACTGACTCGTGGGTGTGGGTATATACGGATTTACCCTTGTTTGGCTTTAATCATACAGGCTTCACCCTTGTGATCAAACTGCCGTAGGGGCTCCATCTCCAGATTTTCCCTCTGGGTTTACTCCCGAAGCCTTCACCATGAATAGGTATTGACTGGCTTTTCACTGACTCGTAAAAGGCTAACCACATAGAATAATCAAAGCTAAATAAAATACAACATTAAAATGAGCCTTGGGTACCATCCTACAGGTCCAGTTAACTCAAAAACCTTAATGGAAAAATAAACTTTTGTGATTGAGGAATATCCTTTGTGGTCACCCCATACTCTACTCATATTTATGGATGTTTTTCAGTCCTGAATTATGATGACTGTTTGTGTAAGTAAACATTTTTCATGGATACAACTGTTTTTGAAAAAAATATCTGATTATGTCCAGCTAGTGGATGAAAGTGTATATCATACATGAATAAAGCTGAGTTATTTTGGTGACTAAGTCTGGTTGAGTTTATTATTATTTTTTTTTTACTATTATTATTTTAAAACTAGGTTGTGACTTTTGAAATTTTGGACTGTTTTTTTCCAATTTCTGAATGCTGGATTTTAGATATTTGGCCTGTTTTTGATACAAATAAAGAACTGAAGACAGCCTGCTACTTTTACCCTGGGGGTCAGCTATTCTCCTTCCATCTCTGACTGTGTTTTCCTTCTTCATAGCTGTCCAATTGTATATACCTACTGTG
>NC_056725.1:1210811170-1210973670 GCF_019279795.1 Protopterus annectens
AACAGTCAAGGCACTAGGTTAAGCAACACTACCAACACCTCTATTAGATTCAAGGCAGGTTATTGTACTACTAAACTTGTCATATATATCGCATTATGTTCAGCTTGTCCCGCTTTCTACATTGGGAAGACCGAGAGACAGCTGAACAAAAGAATATGCAGTCATTTTTACTCCATTAGAAAGAGAGATGAGAAGAATGCCCTATATAAGCACATAAAACAAGAGGGCTCAACACAAATTCACTTTTAGTATTATTGACCTTATTCAAATAGACCCTAGGGGGGGAGACTAAGAGTTGGCTGTCTTATAGAGAAATGTGGTGGCAAATTTTTACTGATGCTGCCTCACCCCCAGGTTTGAATGAATCACTGTCTATTAAACCTCTGCTATACAAAATACGTTAGTGTCAAAGTGTTTATAAATAAGTTGAGTCAGTGTTTTTATGAAAATATGTTTTTAACAAATATGAATTTCAGAGGAATTTGTGCATTACATTTTATAGGATATATATGTATTTATAATATAATTGTTTATTCCTGTTATCTATTCATTTTGGAATGTTTTTGTTTATTGTCTATGCAGAAAGTTTTAGTGGAGTATGTTGCTTTAAAATTTTTGGAGCCAAAACATCTATTTAAGGGCTGTAATTCAGAATGTTTTTTTGTTCTGAGGAAGCCTGTATTGTAACAGGTGAAAGCGCTCAACTGTTATTAAAAGTGTTTTTTATTTAGTCCTGCTGGTTTGCATGAGTTTGCTTCATTGTTTTCGGTTTCTCAAGCTACATTTGTATTGACAGGAGAAGGGGTGAAGGCAGGTGACTGGTGCATTAAAACCAGTTGCTTCGGGCAGGTGAAGCTCGTCAGCCTGGGAAGTCAGCCCACATACAAGAAGATAAACTCTGATTTAAAAACTCCACTGCGTTGCGGCAATATGTAGTCATAGTGAAAGCTTTAGGAGTAAACTCCGAGGAAAAATCTGGGAGATGGAGCCTCTAAGGCAGTTTGAGGTTGTACTCGACCTCACTCTGGCAGCTCCTATGATGACAATGATGCCAAGTTGCTATGGCCTTGCCTTTTCTCTTGGATTACATTAGTGGTGTGGAGAGGGGGAACCTGCTGCTGAGAATCAGCTATTTCTTCAACTTCACTTGTCCAGACCTGCTCCCTGGAGAGGATACTCCAAGCTTGAGATGTGACACAGTATAGGAAATATCAGTTACAGGTAATAAGCCAATGCACTCAACTGTCGCACAGTGAGGCACCGGGGGCTACTTCCAATGGTGGGAGAGATTCTTTGATCTCATTGGGCAGCTACCGCCTGCCTTAAGCTGGGCAGCCTCCAGCCAAACAGCTGCTGCCTCCCTGTGGTCCACTTGCTCCACTGGGTGTGTGGGGCTTAGGGAACCCCAACAGGTCGATCATTAACCATACACCTGGAAAACCAAAAAAGCAGAAAAATAAACCATCCTTTAGGCTAGGCACAAGGAGTGTAAGGATGATGATTCCAGGCCTTACAGAAGATCTACAGAACATTACTGGTGCTCTGAAGATAGCAGTCATTAACAACGAGCTGAGCAGATTGCAGATGGACACTGTGGCTCTGCAGGCAACAAGGCTGCTCTCCATTGGATGTCTCAGGGAGAAGGACTTTTGCATGGGAAGCTTCCAGACGAGACCAGGGAACATGGTGTTGGTTTCGCAATCAGAAACAACCTCATTAGTTCAGTCATACCACCAAATATGGGAAATGACAGACTGGTGAAAATTCAGGTACAAACACCAGTGATCAAAGTCAACATCTTCAGGGTCTACACTCCTACTTTAACTTCTACCTAGGAGGTCAAAGACAAGTTCTGTGATGAACTTAGTGCTGCCATCAGTGAAGTCCTTTCCCATAAACTATTATTCAGTCTTGGTGGTTTTAATGCCAGAGTTGGCAATGACTATCACAGTTGGCCATCCTGTCTTGGACAGTTCAAGACAGGAAAGATGAATGAAAATGGACAGCAACTCCTTGAACTCTGTTCTCAATATGATCTCTGTATAACCAACACCTTCTTCAATGTCAAGGCCCAGAGCAAAGTTTCATGGCAACACCCAAGATCAAAACATTGACACTAAATTGACCTTGTCCTCAACAAACATAGCAGTTTAGGTAGTGTCAGGGTAACATGCAGTTACCAAATTGCAGACTGTGATACTGACCACTTGCTCATGTGCAGTAAAGTGAACATCCAGACACAAAGGTTCTTTCACTCTAAAAAAGGAAGGAGGCCATGCATTGACACAGGCAAGACTCATGACTCTTCAAAAGTATGCAAGTTTGTTCAAGCACTTGAAGAGGCCTTGCCCTGCCTGGATGATACTGACACCAGCAAGAGATGGGAAAAACTATGGGATGCTACCTGTAACACTGCAATATCTATCTTTGGGAAGAAGACAGTTAGGTCTGCGGAATGGTTTGAAGCTTACACTGAAGTACTAACACTCCTGATTGAGAAGAGAAAGGCACTGACTGCATACAGGTCCTCCGCCACTGAGGAGAACTTGTAGGCACTCTGGTGTGCTTGGAGTCAAGTGCTGCAAGTAGATTGGTAGTTTGAAAATGATTAGCACATGATAACAACCATAATCTACACACAGCAGGGATGTTAGTTCAACACATATTTCTTCTGTGATTATTTATATTAACTTACCACATTACTCTTATGACAAACAACACATCACAAGCATTTACTCTCCCACTAACCCATTCAATACTCCACTAAACTTTAACTTATTAAGTACAATCATATCACCCCACCTCCACAATAGCTCCCACATAGAACACTACACGCTCAGATAACTACTATCCAAAATAATACACCTACTTTTGATAAAAGCCAGTTATCTTAAACTATGTGGGGACATACATCCCAATCCAGGCCCACAAACACGCACTGCCCTTATTCCACACACTACAAGACCTCACAGTGTCAGTAGCCTAACACACAACAGCTGTGACCTCCTATTATTAAACATGAAAAACAGTTATGCACTTACCATAACTTGGTATCTGTGCTATCCTAGGTCATCATTCATCACAATAGGGTCTAGGATCAGACCTTGGATCTGAGCTGGCAACATAACACAGATGGATCCAAGGCTCTAGCTCCTCCCTCTCCCATAATGCCCTGCTGCCCTGTATTCCCCAGATCGACTCTGCTGTCTTTTATAATTCTAAAGAGTATTCCTGCAACAACTCTGGAAGAAAACAGACCAACTTCCTCCAATACCCATAAGGTAGGGGGATGGTGGGAGGGAAAAACGTGATGAATGATGACCTAGGAAAACAGATACCAAGTTATGCTAAGTACATAACTATTTATTTGATGTTGTCCCTGTCATCATTCATCATGATAGGGTCAGATTCCCCAGCTAACATATATCCGGGGAGGCCTCAAGGAAGGACGTTCTGGAGCACAGTGGAGCCAAACGAAGCCCTACTCCTAGAAGCCAAGTTGATCTTATAATGAGAAATGAACATGTGAGGACTAGACCAAGTAGCAGCAGCACAAATTTCATCAATAGAAACCCTGGCCAGAAAAGCCGAAGAAGCAGCAATGGATCTAGTAGAACGAGCTTTGATTTTCCCAGGAATCTCAAGGTGTCTATGGTCATAGACCATGGAGATACAACTAGAAATCCAATTAAAAATAGTGATTCTAGGAACTAGGAGTCCACGTCTATTAGGGGAAAAGGCCAAAAAAGTTGATTTGACTTACAAAACTCTTTTGGTCCTGTGAAGGTAGAACTGTAACTGATGGTGAACATCCAAGATATGAAGAAGGTATTCTCCCTTGTTTGAGTAATTAGGAAAGAACACTGGAAGTTGAATATATTGGTTCAAGTTGGACTCCGAAGTGACCTTGGGCAAAAAAGAGGGGCTCATCCTGAGAGAAACACTATCCTTGTGAAAAAACATATAAGGAGGGGTAATGGTAAGAGCTTGCAGTTCCAAAACCCTCCTGGCTGAAGTAATGGCCACCAGGAAGGCCTTCTTCCAAGATAGGAACTTGAGATCTCAGGAACTACCAGGTTCAAAGGGACTGGTAGTTAGAGACTGCAAAATTAAAGTAAGATCCCAAGGAGGTGTGGGGTCCTTTATCGGTGGTCTAAGAAGAAAAAACCCTTCATGAACACTTTGCAAAGCCTAGAAGGAAAGGTAGGTATGCTGTTCTCATGGAAATTAGAAATCGCTCCCAACTGGAGCTTGATAGTGGAAAAGCTTGATCCCACTTGGAAAAGTGAAGACAGAAACAAGAGAATGTCAGAAATAGAAGCAGAAAAAGGATCCAGATTCCTGTCCTTGGCCCAAATGGAGAATCTTTTCCATTTGCTGCGGTAAACCTTTCCAGTGTAAGGTTTCTGGGAGGCCAGAATGATACATTTAATGGGGGATGGAAGCCTGAACTGTTTTAGAATCACTGGAATTGGAGAAACCATGCGGTTAACTGGAAGGACCGAAGATTTAGGAGAGGAAGCCCCATCGGATGGGAAATCAGATCCTGAGTGGGATCCAGTATCCAGGGCGGATACTTCAGATGAGACCTGATGAAGGGGAACCATGGGTGACAAGGCCAGAAAGGAGCAATGAGGATCAGAGATTACCTCAGGTGATACATTTTTTAGAATCGTGGGAATTAACGGGACAGGAGGATAGGTGTAAAGGAGACCTGTAGGCCAATCATGGACTACAGCATCCCTCGGTGACTCCTTGTGAGGGGAGGGATCAGGGTGAAGTACTTGCTGTGTTTGTGGTTAACTGGGGAAGAAAAGAGATGGCAGCAAGGTAGACCCCAATGGCTGAAAATCCGCTTCGTCACAGAGGGATTGAGCAAATACTCATGAGGGCTCAAGATCAGTCTGCTGAGCCTGTAGGCCAACATGATGGCACTCCCAGATATGTGTGTTGCAAGAAGAAAGCACTCGGAGGACATCATCCATTCCCACAGTCTCATGGCCTCCCTGAACAACTGGTAAGATAGTGTTCCCCCTTGCTTGTTGATATACCAGACCACAGCCATGTCGTCCGTCTGAAATGCAATTGTCCCTTGAGGGAGGCAGTCTTGAAAGGCATGTAATGATAGCAGAACTACTCTCATCTCATCTGCAACCTGGTCTTTGCAGGGGACCATGCACCTTGGACCATCTTTCCCTGATAATGCCTCCCACCTCAAAAGGGAAGTGTCCGTGGTCACCGTGGCCATGGGCAGGCTAGAGAAAAGGGCCTGATGGGGAAAGATCTTGGGACTGAAGCCACCAAAGAAGATGTCATTTGCACACTGGTGTCAGCTTTACAGTCACAGACATGGGATGAAGGATTGCTGACCATTGAACTGCCAAGGTTCACTGCAAGACCCGCATGTGATACCTTGCCAGACGAACAAGATGAATGGCAGAGGCCATGGACCCGAGGGCCCAAAGAATCAAGTGTACCGGAGGATGGGATAAATTCAACAGTTGAGTGACCTGATCCTGGATCCACTGAACTCTGTGCATGGGTAAGGCCACAATTTCTAAAGTTGAATCCAACAGGACTCCTATGAATTCCAACTGTTGAGTAGGCACCTGATTGGATTCTGAATGACTGACAGTGATCAGGGGAAGAATATAAGCTATAGCTTATAACAGTCAATGCTTGGAGGGGGCCGTGAGGAGCCAATCATCTAGGTATGGAAAGACCTGAAAACCCTGCAAGCGCAGATGAGCCGCCATCGCTGCCATGCATTTGGCAAACACCCGGGAGGCTGTGGTGAGATCGAAGGGTAGGGCTCTAAACTGGTAATGATTAGCCCCTAGCCAGAATTGCAGATATCTCCTGGACCACCTGTCTATCCTGATATGGTAGTAGGTGTCCTGGAGATCTACCGAGAACATCCATTCCCTTTTGTGTAGCAGAGACAGATTAGATGGAGCAGTAATCATCCAGAGCTTTGACGTCTTTACTGACAGACTAAGCTTGCTGAAGTCCAAAATTGGACTCAGGTCCCCCGTATTCTTTGACACTAAAAATAAGTGAGAATAAGTACCGGATCCTCTCTGCCTTGCTGCGACCTCTAGAATGGCACTTTTTAGAAGACATTGCTGAACTTATTTGAAGGTCAAATCCCTCTGACTGGGTGGAATGTCAGGGAGGAAATTTCTTATGGGAGGGGGCTCTGAAAACCGAATGAAATAGCCCTTGGATACGATGTTTAACACATACTGATTGGAGGTTATATCTGTTCAGGCTAGTGGGTGTAGAGAAAGATGACCCCTGACTGCCTCCAGGGCAGAGTAGTCGGGCAATGCTTCAGGAGCGCTGTGGGGGCTGCTCAGAGAAAGGTTCCCTGGTGCTCTGATTTTGCAGACCTCTCCTGCCTTGGGGGTGGCGTCGACCATTGAGCTCTCATTCCCCTGCTTCTGGAAAAGGAATCATAAGGAGCATCCTGAAATGACTGTGTATTGCAGAACCACATTTTCCTCGTTCTCCATTGGGTCTTAGAGAAAGACCTCTGGGGGGCAGAAAGCTTGATTCCAACCGCAGACAAAGTCTTCCCTTCCTACTCACTGTGGGTCAAAGTATCTTTTACTAAGAGTCCAAACAAGGAAGAACTGTGAAAGGGGGTGTTAGTAAAGGACATTTTGAAGGGCTCTGCATACCCACATAACTGTAACCAGACATGACGCCTCACAGCGATGCCGGTACCTTCTGCCCGAGAGGTAGCTTCCTCAGCATTGGAAATTAACCTCTTCAAGGAGTTTGCCAGGAAAGTCAGAGTGGATAGCTTGGGAGACACAATTTTAAAGGCCTCCACTGGCAATAACTCTGTAAGGGAAGTGGTGAATTCTTGGACCAAATCCCTTTGGAGGCAGGTAAAATGTGCCAAACAGTTAACCATCCTCAGACTGAACGTGGGAGGGTGGGAGGTTGGCATAATGGTTATGGTGTTCACCTTACAAACACAAGATCAAGGGTTTGATTCTCAGATGGGGTAAATGGGTAGGCTTAAAAAATGGCCCACAAAGGCAGTTAGCCTAGTACTAACCTATGAACCTATGAAAGCTGCTGAGGCATACATATGCTTCCCAAAGCGGTCCAGTGCCTGAGACTCCCTGTTTGGAGGATGGACCGTGGAGCTCTGCAGCGGCCACCATGATGGCATCGACTGGGACGCTCCTGCTCCAGAAAACATAATCTGCAGGGAGGCTAAGAAATTTGTCCACATGCTTGGGGACTGGCTCCACCATGTCGGGTTCCTTCCATGCCCTGTTGGCAATTAAATCCACAAACTCATCAGCAGGGGGAGACGAAGGCCTTCAGAAACATGGACTCCTCCAAAGACAGGGGTTGGGGAGACCATCTGCCCTTTTACTTTAAAATTTCAAGAATGTCCCCAAAGGAGACATCACTGGGCAGAGATCTGGGGGACCCGTCTTCTTCCTCGAGGTCCATGTCCTTAGTGAGGGACTCCAAAACGGAGTCTAAGCGCCTCCTCTTGCACTTTCACTTACGATGTCCCTCCACGGTGGTGGGCTCCGGGGAGGACTCAGAAGAGAAAGACTCCTAGAGGGGAGGATACCTCCTGAAGGCTTGAACAGGTGGGCTGATCCTGGTCAAAATGAGAGGCCTCACCAGCCGTCGTAGAGAGAGGCAGGGAGGAACCAGGAGCAGTGGCCAAGGAAAATCCAAACAGCACCACGACCACTGCATAATACCAGCCCAGAACAGCAGAAGGCCAAAGCACAGAGGGGAAAGGACCTGTCTGAAAAGATGGTACCAGAAACCCCTCTCAGGAAGCAAGTGTCGACTGCAACTGAATGGGGCTTACCCGCTCCAAGGGAATGGGAGCAGAGTAAGCCAGGGACCCTGGAGTCAAGAAGGAGGGGATGCTCATCCTCACCGGAACCTGGCCGCAGGTGTGCCAGTCCCCAAGTTCTAAAGCCACTGGGGTGGGAAGAGGAGAGTGTGAGGTTGGGAGGGGTGAGGCTCCACTGGATGGCTGGGTCGGAGAAGCCAAGAGCCCCAACTCTATTTGTGCCTTGAGGAAGCTCCTCATCATTCTGTCCATATCCGAAGGTAAAAGGCTCTTCGAAGACTTGGAGGATGCAGAAGAGGGGGTGGATGTGGCGGGAGATCTTCCCAACCTGCTATGACATTCCAGGGTGTGGCTCTGATGTCTTGGAGCCAATTGTGAAACTTGTTTGGAGGTAGAAGGAGTAACTACCTCTTCTATAACAATGATCAGATCCGAAGATCTTGTCTGACCCAAAGGCCTGGCCGGCACAGCAGCCAGATCCAATGAACCAGTTGGATATGAAGCTGGTCTGGTCTTTGTCAGATCTGGGGGGGGTCCTCCGATTTGAAGAGACCCTGGATCTGAGAGAAGACTCCGCGGCTCTCTGCTCCAAAGGCCTTGGATCCAAGCCAGATCGGGCTGGGATTGGATTCGGGATCCTTGTATCCAACAGCTGTGGTTTCTTGGTGGGAAAAGGCTGAATGGAAGGGGACTTCTTCTTCAGATCGGAAGAAGCAGCCTTCCCTGGGGAGACAAAAAGCCCCCTATGAGCTATCCCCTTAAGCAAAAGTTTGTTGTGGTGGTCCCCCAAGGTCCTGGGTGTTGAATGCAGCACAAATGCAGCATTCAACCTGCAGGTGCAGAGCGCCCAAACAATACAAGCACTTCTCGTATGAGTCGGAATTAGGCATTTTCCAACCGCACGAGAAGCATTTCTTAAACCAGTGTTCTTATCTGACATGCTGAACACACTCACACAAATTAACCAAGGGAAAAACCAGCCATAACGGCTAAGAGAAAAAAGGGCACCAAAAAGCCACACACTCAAAACTAAGCTAGGAAAGGGAGGTAAAAAGCTAAAACTACTATAAACACCCACACTAGACAACTACTACTAAGCTAATAACACTACACTAACCAACACTAGGAAAGACTTAGAAAGAAAGCACATATCTTCTAGAGCCAAAGGAACTCGTCTGCACTGAATGCACGGCAAACGGGATCTGTGGAATACAGAGCAGCAGGGCATTATGGGAGAGGGTGGAGCTAGAGCTTTGGATCCGTCTGTGTTACATTGCCGGCTCAGATCCAGGGTTGGATTCTAGACCCTATCATGATGAATGATGGCGGGATAGCATCAGATAGTGAGAAGCATCCTAAACAAGGTTCATGAATTCCACTCAGTTCTCCCCCATACTCTCCAGACACTGTAGTCATAACTGAAACATGGTTCAAAGCTCCACATAAAAGATACTGAAATCCTGACCCAGGCTACAAAATACACAGACTAGACTGAACCCAAAAACGTGGTGGTGGCATAGCCATAGCATACAAGGTCACACTCAAATTGGAACAAATTTTAAATGAACCCCCAGGCTGCAAAAACTCAAAAATCTTAATTACACATTTCTACTTAAACTCAAAAAAGGACATTATAATAATTGCCACCTACATTCCCCCTGGTAACAACCCCTCAACAATCGAGAACCTTCTCATCTGGTCTTCCTCCACTTTTAATCAGGAAACTATTATAATAGCAGAGTTTAACTTAGATTGGACCTCCTGCTCCTCTGAAAATTCTACCAACTTTATTAACCTTTACATTTTTTCTCAATTAAATACTTGCTCCAACCAGAATCGATAAACATATCAAAGAGCAATCAATCCTTGACTGGACACTAACAAATAAGTCCTCCTTTGGTTATCTTACCGGATGCCTTCCAGACAGTCTTAGTGACCATCATCCCAACTAACTACTTAGGAAGCGGACATGCACTCATACAAGCATTATATTTAAACAGGTTTGTAGCAAAAAAAAAAATTTTCCACCAAAACTTTCAATTCACTTCTTACACAATTTGTAACTGGGCCCCCCTAAAACACCTACACATAGATTCTGCAGTTGAATACTTCAATAACACTTTCCTAGATATACTAACTGTAGCACCTCTTAGAAAGATCTGGGTTAAAGCAAAGCAGCTAACTAAGGACACCATGCAACTCTTCACACAGAGAGAGGGAGCCTGGTCTCAGTATCAACTGACAAAAATAAATAAAAAAAACTTCCTATGAATCATACTGTCAACTTAGAAACCATGCCAAAAAAACAAATTAGAAATGATAAAGTTTATTATACATCAGTCCAACAAAATTACCAACACATGACCTATCAGGGCCTCTGGAATTACTATTTAACTGTAGCCTCCAAACAGGTTTCATGCCTCATGAATGGAGAAGTGCAAGAGTCATCCCTCTGCACAAAGGTGGGCCATCTACAGACCTTGGAAACTACAGACCCATAAGTCTCACTAGTCTTATATGTAAAGCCATGGAAAGAGTTATCAGGGAGATGATCGATAGAGATTTAGTAAACCTGCAGACACCGGACCCAACCCAATTTGGGTTTTGTCAAGGGGAGATCATGCCTACTCAACCTGGTAGACTTCTTTGAGAAGGTCAGCAAAGCAATAGATGAGGGCAAAATCATTCACACTGCCTACCTTGACCTGGCCAAGGTATTTGACACAATATCTCAGTTGGGCATTGTAGGCAAACTCAAGAGGTTAGGTACAAAACCATATGTCACCCGGTGGATAGCCAACTGGCTCACAGACAGGACCCAGGAAGTTAGAATTGATGAGTCCACCTCTACAAGGAGGGCAGTCACAAGTGGAGTCCTTCAGGGATCAGTCCTTGGACTGCTCCTTTTTGGCATTTACTTCTCAGAAGTCAAAGCCAATGCCAGTGGTCTCTGGCTGACTAAATTTGCAGATGATTGAAAATTAGGAGCTGCCATTGAATCTCACACTGACACAAGTGTTCTCCAGGAGGGGCTGCCACAGACAAACAACTGGTGTCAGAGCTATGGACAAAAACTAAATGCCAAGAAATGCATAATAGTATCCTTTGGGAATGCATCCATCCCTGGTAACTATCATACTGGCAACACACCCCTTAGAGTTGATCCAGTAGTCATGGACTTAGGGACACACATAGATAGTAATCTAGCCTTTGACCATCATGTGTCTACAGTGGTGCTGGAATCATTCTATATTGTGCAACTTATAAACAAAGGTATGGTATCTAAGTCCAAGGAAGTCATTGTTCCACTGTTTCAGTATTCATCAGACCTATCACTGAGTACAATGCCCCCTTTGGTATGTACCTGACCAGGCATATCCAACAATTGGAACATCCACAGAAGTTCCTCACTAAAAGAATACAGGGCGTATGTAAAATGTCCTATGCAGACTGCCTCAAGGCCCTATCCCTGTATTTTTTCTCCTACAGACTTTTGAGGGGAGATCTATGCCTGGCATACAGGGCATTGTCAGACCCCACTCTGATGGACATCCTGCATATCCACAAAACAAACAGCACCAGAATTACCCATTCTAAAGACTTAAATCTTGCCTGTGATGTAAACAGGAAATGCTGTAGAGAGAGATATGTATCCCAGAGACTACTCGTCTATGGAAAAGGCTCCCTATCCATGTGAAGCAGACTTCCTCCCTAACCCAATTCAAGTGCAAATTGGATGGGAAACTGGAAATTCATCCCTGGTTTGGCACCTATGTTTCTAATGGACAAAGGTAACTTGTAAATGGTTAATCTCCAAGGCCAATGCTTACACTTACCAAGGGTATCAGAACTTGTCAGAGATTTGGGATGCATGGCTAGGCTTAAAAAGGCCCTTGTCGTCGTTAGCCTAGTAAACACCTATGAACCTATAACCCCCAAAAATTCTGGGCTGCCTTAAATCAGAAATTCAGTTATGGTCAAACTACTACACCATCTCCAACCACTACAAATATCATTGATAGCACAGCATCACAATTTAATTCGCACTTCATAAATTCAATACTGTCCCTCGTAAAAAATAACAACACTATAACTCCATTAATACCAATTGACTCAGAACCTAGCCCCAGTTCCTTTTCCATGAGATCAATAGAAACTAGCACTATCAAAACACTTATACTAAAAATAAAACCTACGTCCCTCGCTACTGATCAACTCTAAAACAAATATCTCAAACTGGCAGCAGATTCCATATCCTATGCCATATCACTCTTTATCAACAGGTCCATATCAGAACAATACATCCCTAAACTCTGGAAAATCTCTCATATCATTCTTCTGCACAAAGGCGGCCCCTCCACTGACTATTAAAAATACCGACCAGTAGCTATATTCCAACCTCTGGCTGAAAATTCTTGAAAAATGTGTACATGCTCAACTCCTTGACTACTTAGAAAGCAATAACCTGCTCTCCAATACTCAAAATGGCTTTAGACCCAAGCACAGCACCACAATCGCTTTAATAAATTTCACCAACACTATCAATGAGCTCAGAAACAAGAGTTTCCATGTATCCTCCATCTTTCTTGATGTGTCTAAAGCATTTGATACAGCATCACACCTAGTCAAGGAACTGTCATCCCTATGCCTGTCCCCTCCAGCTCTTTCTTGGTTCCATAGCTACTTAACTGATTGCCAACAAGTAGTCAAGTGGCAAAATGGACTCTCTACTCTACTACCGGTCTCAGTTGGAGTACCACAAGGCTCTATCCTTGGTTCACTACTTTTCACCATACTTACAAACAAACTTTGGACAGCCACCCATCTAGCCACCATTCTACAATACGTGGATGATCTACCCTTATTTGCTCAGCTCCATCCCTACCAGAACTCCTAGAATGGACCCAAACATCCTTCACAGATATAGGAAACTATTTGTCAGACTACTAGCTGATACTGTATCCTAACAAAACTAATGCTATTCTCCAATACCAAAACACAGCACCTCCTTACTCTTTTCACCATATACTCCTCAACAAAACCAAAACTGAACCTGTAGATCACACCAAACTCCTACGGGTTACAATAGATAACTGCCTAAAATTTGATAAACACAGCACTATCCATCAAAAAAGTCCATACAAAGCTTGAAGCACTTTATATATCCAAGCCTTACCTTATTTACAACATTTGACACTCCATAGCTAGGACATATCTCCTCTCCACCCTTTTTTATGCCTCACCAATATTCACTAACCTACGAAAATTGAATATAAACAAATTAGAGTCATGTTACAATAAAATACCGAAATGTGCTATGAGCCATCTCTATAGATCTCACCACTGCTTTGCCCTTTGCGAACCAAACTGGATCAAACTACCTAATCTACTATCTCTGAACCAACCCACTATCGCCCACTCCATACTCCACAAACCCAATAACTGCCCTGCTCTCAAAAACCTAGTTCAGGAATACAATAACTCTAGAATACTGAAATCTCCTGACAAACTAAAAGTCACCAAGACTAACAATAGCTTCTGGGACTGTCTCTTCTCCAACCAGATATCCAAAAATTGGAATTCCATTCCCCAACACATTCGAAACACAACCAATACTTCCAATTTCAAGTTACTTCTTAGGGAACAAACAGCTGGCTATGCTCCTGCACTTCACTAGGATGACCTTTCAATACTTGCTCTCTCCACATCTTCTAGTCCACAGTATACCCCTCCACTCCTAATCCACTCACTGCTTTCTTTCTCCACTATTCCTTTTCCCTCTCCCACATATATCAGCCCTGTTATTTCTACTATACTCTACTTTCTATTTCTACTTCCCCCTCCCTCTTATGTTAGCCCAGGGATTTCTTCTTTACTCATTTCTGAAGTACTCCCAAACGGACTGTCTGGTGAAAAATAGCCTTTATTAGAATAGTAGCAATGTTATGTTTTACTGTAAAATACTGTATACAACATGCACTTTTCATGTTAGCATGTTGTACTGAATTTTTATTGTCCCCTCTATGTGACTCTTTCCTTATGACTGTTTGTAAATTTTTCCCTTATTCCCTGAACATTACTTATTTCTCTATTAGCTAATTGCTGTCAGTTAATAATTACTGCTGAAAGTGTTTACATGTATTATTGTGGAGCTTTTCTCCCCGGGCCTCTGCTGAAAGTGAACTTCTTGCCCAATCAGACTTTCCTAGTAAACAAATGTAAATAAAAATAATAAAAATAAACTACTGGCTCCAACTTTGCTTCAAGATTCAGTGGGCCACGACATTGGTAGCATGGGAGGAATGTACGATGGGATCAAGCAAGCCATCGGTCCCTCACAAAGGAAGATCGATAACTTAAGTCAGCCATAGGCAAGGTTTTGAATGACAGAACCAAGCAGATGGAACACTGGGTGGAACACTACTTGCAACTGTATGTCAGGGAGACCGCAGTTATGGAGAGAGCCCTGAATGCCATCGAGTCTCTGCCAACTATGACTGAACTTGATGCTAAGCCCTCCTTGGAGGACCTCATCTATGCACTAAAAGCACTCTCTTCTGGAAAAGCCCCCAGGAAAGAGGGTATTCCTTCAAAAATCCTTAAATGGGCCAATGGTACCCTAATCTCAGAGCTGCATGCAATATTTTGCCAATGCTGGAGAGAAGGTAGTGTACTGCAAGATGTAATGGATGCTAACATAGTTACTATCTATAAGAATAAGGGTGACAAAAGTGATTGTAACAATCATAGTGCCTTTTTTAGACAAGGCTCAAATTCTAAACCCACCGCCCTAGAAAACAATAATGGAAAAAAACTAAGGGTAATGCTGCTCAATGCCAGAAGTCTAAATCTCAAGATGCACGCCCTCGAAGCCCTCCTCAGTATGGAGAACATCGATGTCTGTGCTGTGACTGAAACCTGGTTCAAGGCTCCTGAGAGCATCCCAGCACTATCAGGTTTTACCTCATATCATGCGTTCCGGCCCCAAAACCCGGACCGTACCACAAAAGGAGGGGGTGTATCCATATTCATCAAGGATACCCACACCTCCAGGCTGGTGGCAACTCACGAAGCATCAGAGACCATTCAGGTGCAATTAACCATAGGCAAAACTGCTCTACAGTTTGTAGCATGTTATAGGCCACCCTCTCAAACTCAGGAACCCCACACAGCTTTCCTGAAGACACTGGAGAGTATAAATGTCTCTCCAAACACCATCATATTGGGTGACTTCAACTACCCAAACATAGACTGGGAACATTACTCAAGCCCCAATACCCTAGCCCAAAGGTTCCTGGAGTTCATAAACTCAAATGCTATGGAACAACTTGTCACCATTCCCACAAGAGTTGAAAATATACTAGACCTGATCATCACAAACATGGGGACAAAATGCTCCACACCGGAAGTATATCCCTCATTGGTGAGATCAGACCATAAACTAATCTCACTGGAGATCCACATCCGCCCCCACCCCAACAAAAAGACCACAGTGAAGAACTTCTCAAAAGCCAACTTCACACTTCTTAAGACTGGTGTGGTATCCTTCAAGGCCCCTGAGCCATTGGAAACCACAACCCACGCTGCTGAATCCCTTACAAATGCTTTCTACGAGCACCTCCAGGATTGCATGGATCAAGCAATCCCAAATAAAATCAAGACCCTTTCCACCAAAGGCAAGCGCCCGATCTGGTGGACCCCAGCCATAAACAAACTTTACAACAAGAGGAGAAAGCTACTACAAGATAGAGCAAAATCCCTAAAAGGGAAGACATCTCTGATCAATACTAGTAAAAACTACGATCACTCATAAAATCATCCAAGGCCAACTTTGAGAGAAAAATCGCCAAGGACTCAAAAGACAATCATAAGGCCTTCTTTAGCTATGTTAGAAATCTGGGTGGAAACTCCCAGATATGCTCAGAATTAGTCCAAAATGATACAAAAATCACTGAACCCACAGACATTGCAAACATACTGGCAGACAGGTTCAGTGAAAATTTCTCCCCCAAAAGGAGAAATATCTATCCCAGCAGAGTGTAGCCTCCCAATCATCTCAAATGCCCAGGTGAGAGCTGCTCTTTCTAAAGCTAAAAACACAGCATCAATGGGACCGGATGGTGTCCCCGGCTGTGTGCTACATGAACTCAATGAGGAACTAAACCCACACATAAGGCTGTTGTTTAATCTTAGCCTTACCACAGGATACGTACCCAAAGAGTGGCATACGGCAACTGTGGTCCCACTCCACAAAGGCGGTGCTTCTACGGACCCTGGTAATTACCGCCCCATAAGCTTAACAAGCCTGGTCTGCAAAGCTATGGAGAGGATCATAATGGAACTCATAAATAAAGACATAGGGGACCTACAGACATTGGATCCTACCCAATTCGGCTTTGTCAAGGGCAGATCATGCCTCTTGAACTTGGTCGACTTTTTTGAAACAGTCACCAAGGCCATTAATGAGGGTAAGGCAGTTCACACAGCCTACCTTGACCTTGCAAAGCTTTCGACACAATACCCCACTCGGGTATCATAGAAAAGCTCACCAGCTTAAATGTAAACCCATATGTCACAAGATGGGTTGCAAACTGGCTCAAGGACAGAACCCACAGGGTTAGAGTTGCTGGTGCCATGTCAGACTCCAAGCCGGTCACAAGCGGTGTCCCACAGGGCTCAGTCCTGGGCCCCCTCTTGTTCGGCATCTACTTTTCAGAAGTGCAGGCAAACATAGGAGGATTGTAGCTGACAAAGTTTGCAGATGACTGCAAACTGGGCACCATAGTTGAAAATCCATCAGACACAGATATCCTTCAGAGAGGTCTCATAGAAATGGATAACTGGTGCCAGAGCCATGGCCTTAAGCTAAACGCCAAAAAATGTATAGTCATACCCTTTGGTAAAAACAAGGTAGCCCCAAGTTACCACATAGGTGGCAATCCATTAAGCACAGAAGAGGTTATCAGGGACCTGGGGACCCAAGTTGACAGTAACCTTTCTTTTGACACTCACATTGCCAAAGTGGTTAGGAGGACCTTCTACATTGCCCACCTGATTATGAAGGGATTCACATCCAGATCAAGGGAGGTCATTGTTCCCCTGTACTCTTCACTTATCAGACCAATGACTGAGTACAATGCCCCATTCGGAATGTATCTTACCCGACACCTGCAGCAATTGTAAAGACCCCAAAAGTTCCTCACCAAAAGGATAAAGGGGCTCAAAAATATGCCATATGCTGCCCGACTGAAGAAACTCCAGCTCTATTCAGTTGCATACCGTCTGCTCAGAGGTGACCTGTGCCTGACATACAAGGCCATGTCCAACCCAGAATTAATGGACATGCTCCACCTCAAAATATCCAAATCCACCAGAGCCACAAGAGCAAGAGACTTAAACCTCAACACGGATATAAATAGGATGTGCTGGAAGGACAGATTCATCACCCAGAGACTCCCTATGCTGTGGAACAGAATCCCGGTCCATGTGAGACAGAGCACCTCGCTGGCTCTGTTCAAGAGGAATCTTGACCAGTGGATGGGAGATCGTAGGTTTACCCCAGGGATCATCTCTGTATCACTGCTGGACAGAGGCACGGCAAACTAATGGGTATAGTATTCTTCAACCTAAGGGGTGGTGAAAGCCACACAACTCTGGCTAGGCTTATAAATGCCCTAGGGCAGATAGCCTAGTATGAACCTATGAACCTATGAACTATCATGGCATTTCTCTTCTATTTGAACATGCTGTCCAGAAAAGGCTCCACGTTCTTGCAGAGAGAGTTTATCCTGAGTCTCAGTGTCAGTTCAGAGCTGGACAGTCTACTATACACTTGTTTTTCTCTGTTAGGCAACTACAAGAAAAGTGCAGGAAGCAGAACAACCCTCTGTATACTACCTTCATTGATCTGAACAAGGCATTTGACATCAGTAGGAAAGGTCTGTTTGCGATTCTGGTAAAGATCAGCTGACCTCCAGCACTGCTTAGCATTGTCAGAGCCTTCCATGATGGCATGAAGGGGAGCATCATGTATAGTGGATCAACATCTGAACCTTTCAAGATTCTCAGTGGAGTAAAGCAGGGGTGTGTACTGGCTCCAACACTGTATGGTATCTTCTTTTCAGTTCTGTTGAAATTTGCTTTCGTAACTGCTACAGACGGTATCCTTGTCGGAACCAGAATGAATGGCAACCTCTCTAAACTGTTGAGGATAGAAGACCAGGGTGCTTTGGAAGGATTTAAGGGAGTTTCTGTTCACTGATGACACAGCTATTGTGGCTCACACTCAGCAAGAACTTCAGTTACTCATTACTCGCTTTGCAGATGCATGTATGGAATTTGACCTCAATCAGTTTAAAGAAGACCTAGGTGATTGGCCAAAATGTGGGCAATGAGCCATTAATCAGGGTGAGCGACTATGGGGTGGAGGTTTCCCATGAGTTTGTGCACCTGTACTCTATAATCTCTGACAACAGGAATGAATTGGGGCAAAAATAATTTTATCTTTGAATGCAAATTTGTTACAGAATTGCTGCAGTTGCTTTATGGCAACTTGCACAAAATGATCTGTTAGTATTTCTGTGTGAGTACACTTCAACTATTGTATAAGATAAACCAATATTTCTCACATATTAAGGAAATACAAATCATGTGGCAGTAATTAAAGATATTGTAAAATGCTATATTTTTATTTGAATTTGTTAACTGGGATAGAGCACTGATCACAAATTACCAGTTCCAGTCTCATCCTGAGGAAGAGTACAGCAATGAAATTAAGTTATACAATACAGACAAGACTGTCAGTGCAATCAGTTTATCAAAGATTCACTTCCGCAAGCTTTGTTCATCGACCCTAATACAGCGAACATTCACATTAGTGAACGTTCACTTCAACAAACAACTTAGCCAGGGAAAAGAATGAGTTGCCCAGCATTCTGACCGTCACACAAAGCACAGTATTTCAAACCCATCCATGTGGGGGGCTGCACCCCCCCACACCCCCCCAACTATATATACCAACTCTGAGATTGCACTACAGTGGGGAAAAGGGCAGATTTCTTATGATGGCCAACTCATTCCTTTCCCTGGGTTAAGTTGTTCATTGAAGTGAACATTTGCTGATGCGAATGTTTGCTGTATTTGGGTCGATGAATGAAGGTTCTTGGAAATGAACCTTCAACAAAGTGATATTATAGACTCCAAAATAGCACTTTTTTTTTCAAAATTGGTACAGGAACATGTGGAATCGCTCAGCTGTAAAATGAATGACAATTTGCATAACTGTAACTGGATGAGCCCTGGGACATGCTAATACTTTTGGTGCCCTGCAAACTACTACAGCAGTAAAAAGGAGAAAGGGAGACTTTGACCATAAGTACCTCCGTTTGCCTTTTTTTGCCTATATTTGCTTTCTGCACTTTAAACTAGCCATTTTTAGCTTACTGCATTTACTGAGACTATATTTTGCTATTTAAGATTGTTTACTGCACTTTTTAGTCATTTGTAATTATTTCCACTGCATTTACTGTTGTAGGCTACACACTCAAGTGCGCTAACCATTTCTGTGCCTTAAAAGTGTGTTTACTGCTGTTTAAATTGTTTTCTGACTGTTTTTCCAAAAAAGAAAAAAAATCCCATCTGTTTGCTCATTTCCCGACATTTTCTCTAGATAGAATAGTCCAGATTTCAGATTTGCTGATTCCAGGACTGTATTTTGAGTTTCTTAGTTGTCCAGACCTCCTGTGGTAGAGGGAAGTCTTTCTGCTGATCAGTGGGAGTGGTAAGCATTGAGCAGCCTATCTATCGCTAGAGGAGTGTTTTTCACCTCTGAAATTGTACCTTATTGGCTGTTTTGGGATGCCTTCTATCCCTTTTAACTTTCTGCTTTAAAAACCCTTGTTTGCACGGGTTTGCGCTTGTTTTAGCTCAGCGGATCCTGTTTTGGCATCTTGCAAGCTACTACAGCAACAGAAAGGAGAAAGAGAGACTTTGATTGACCATAAGTACCTCCCGTTTGCCTTTTTTTGCCTATATTTGCTTTCAGCACTTTAAACTAGCCGTTTTTAGCTTCCTGCATTTACTGAGACTGTATTTTGCTATTTAAGATTGCTTACTGCACTTTTTAGTCATCTTTAAGTTATTTCCATTGTAGTTACTGTTGTAGGCTACACACTCAAGTGCACTAGCCTTTTCTGTGCCTTAAAAGTATGTTTACTGCTGTTTACATTGTTTTTCTGACTGTTTTTCCAAAAAAGAAAAAAAAAAATCCTGTTTGCTCATTTCTCGCCATTATCTCTAGCTAGAATAGTCTGGATTTCAGATTTGCTGATTCCAGGGCTGTATTTTGAGTTTCTGAGTTGTCCAGACTTTGTTGTGGTAGAGGGAAGTCTTTCTGCTTATCAGTGGGAGTGGTAAGCAATGAGCAGCCTATCTATCGCTAGAGGAGTGGTTTCCAGCTCTGAAACTGTACCCTATTGGCTGTTTTGGGCTGCTTTTTATCCCTTTTAACTTTCTGCCTAAGCGCCGCTAAGCTAGGTTAAACTATTACTGGAGCCAGAAAGTTTTCTCTTCAAATTTTCCCTTAGATCTGCTAGCTTTCACATTTTTGCACTCAAACTAGATTATTTAAGACCAGCACTTGCTCATAACTAATTGTAGCATTTACTGTGGCATATATACTGCTACCAGCACTAAACTCTCCACAAAGGAAAGTAAGATAACAGCTCCTGTACTTAATATATTGAATATCTAACCAGGCATGTCTAAAGGTCAGTTTCCTGTGTTTTCTCCTGTCAACCTGGTGAACTTTGGCAGCCTGAGGCAATGTAGAAACTGCCTCATGTACACAGACAACCCCTCCTCTTACTCCTGAACACTATGACTTGTTAGAGATGACCATATATAGCCAAACTGGAAGCCAAGCACTCCCCAGCCAAGACAAACGGAGCTGACCTGATGAAAACCTTTTTATTCACACAAACAGCACAGAACAATGGGCAGTAAGCGCTTTAACATTTCCCTGAACGCTTCTTCAGACGTAAAAAGTACTCCTTCTATAGTACATCAATATAAAGGCAGGTTTAACCAGCTTGCACCAATCAAAATCATCCCATTACATCGTTAATTAATGCAGTAATCAAAAATCAATTAAATCATCTCTGCCTAGTAGTGCTTACAATACTGAAGAATGTAGTGTGTCAGCACATAACGATGCATATATAAAGCATATCAAATGCGTTCATGCAATAAAAACTAACATATATATAAATACATACATACATTAACTAACAAAATGTGCATAGAAAATATAAATAACAATATACAACCATTGACATATAAAATATGGACATTCATATAAATGTCCTACATCTAAAAACATGTTTATTCTAGCCATTTTAACATTCATAATGTCAGTAAAATTTCATTACCATAAAAATCTGCTGTTCCATATAAAAACTACTACTCCATAAAAACTTCATACTCGTGTATATATAAAAACATGTATTCATACTTGTGTACCAAGGTAATAAATAGGGGTCTGCCCATTAAAAGTGACTAGTGATTAAGGGGTCTATCTTTAAGGAAGGGTTTCTGTGAAACCCTATCATTTAGGCCGTGTAACCTATGTGCTTGTAACCTTAGGATCCATCTAGCTTCCTGCTTCTCAGTATGGTTCCTGACATCACCTAACCTCGCTGTTTTGTATATTGATTCCATCACCGTAAACCGAAACTTATGTGTTGTTTCTGTATGCATTACATGTCTTGCATTACTCTCATGTTCTCTACTGATGGCATAAATGTGTTCCCTCAGACGCTCTCTCAGCTTTCTACTGGTTTTGCCAACATAGAAGCAACTGCATTTCTGACATACAGCTAGATACATGAGATCCCTTGTCTTACAGTCTGCATATATCTTAAAAGAAAATACATAACCTGTGTCAAGGTGAGTAAATTCCTTGCTCCCAGACATGAAACTGCAATGGTTGCATGACCTACATGGAAACATCCCTACTCTGACAGATCTGGTCCTATCCCTTCCAGTCTTCTCATAGCACAATATCTTTTTCAATGACTGAGTATTCCTGTATGTAAGTTTCGGTGTATTCCCTGCTGCTTCTCTGACTTTACTGTCCAATGTGAGTATGTGCCAATTATTGTGAATGATCTCCTTAATCTTTCTACTATTGTTTGTGTAGGGTATCACTATCCTATTGATATTACCAGTACCTCTGGTTCCATTAGTCTCTGTACATAATCTCTCTCTGTTCCTCTTAATGTATAGTTTACCTGTGGTGTCCCTTCTGGTCACAATCTCATCATGAATATCATCAGTTTCATAGCTATGGTACCCTCTCTCCTTAAATTCATTCTCTAAACTGTCTAACCTGAGCTGAAACACAGAATCTTCAGTGGTGAGCCTGGAGGCCCTTAGGGTCTGACCTTTAACTATATTTTGGTAGATGTGTGGAGGGTGCATGCTTGTGCGATGTAACAATGCATTCTTCCTACAAGTCATCCTAAACATCTCTGTCTTTATCCCTTCATCTTGTTTACATATTAACAGATCTAGAAATTCTCTCTCTTTCTTGCACCAATTTCCTGTAAAAGAGAGAAAAGTGGTAGTGTCATTTATATAATCTATGAAACTTTTTAAACTATCCTCATCACCCCTCCAAACCAAAAAAACATAATCTACAAAGCATTTATAGTATTTGATCTGAGTTGTGTACTGTGTATTCTGCATCACATAGGTATCCTCCCAGTATGCCATTACCAAACTGGCATAAGAATTGGCACATGGAGTCCGCATCGCTACACCTTTCAATTGTAGAAAATAGTTGTCATCGTATATAAAGACATTGTTTTTCAAGATAACATCCATGAGCATTGCACATCTAATGATCAAATCTCTTGGCATACTTTTCTCTATCAGGAACAACCTCATATAGTCAACACCTGTTTCATTTGGTATACTAGTAAACAATGAGGTGACATCTAAAGTAACTAACAAATCTGAGGATATATCACCTCCTGTTGTCACATACTCTGTCAGAGTTTCCAAGAAATGCTGAGTATCTCTAATCACTGTTATTGTCGCATTGACTACCTTAATTGCTTCTCAACATAAAAAGATATATACTCTGTTAGCCATCCTTTACTCGAGACAATGGGTCTCATAGCAGGATTTAGCAAACATTTGTGTACCTTAGGTAGTCCCCTTATAACTGGAATCACAGGTTTCTCCATCAAAAAATACTTATACAGCTCAAAATCTATAGCATTACATATAAACATATCATATAATGTGCTATGTACATCTTTTGTAATCCTATCTAACTGTACAGCATTCAAATTCTGATAGGTCCCTTGCTCTCCCAATAAATCACTCATTTTACTTGCATAAACATTTCTATCCATTAGAACAATAGCTCTGCCTTTATCGGCGGATCTAATAACAATTCCTTCATTCTCTTGAAGAGTCGAGTGCTTCTTTTTCCCTGACATTCAAATTGTAAAAACATCAAGAGAAGCGTTCAAGACTCTTCAAGACAATGAAGGAATTGCTAATAAACAAAAAATGAGGAGTTTCAGTGCACAACCAAACTAATAAACAGTACTAAGGCACTGAAAATGGAAGAGTCACAACTCCTTTAAGGCAATTTCAAAAAAACATCCTTTAATAGTTCCATGGCACACAATGAAAGCAAAATTTTAACTGTGTGCTTTCATTGTGTGCCGTGGAACTATTAAAGGATTGTTAAGGGAGTTGTGGCTCTTCCATTTTCAGTGGCTTAATACTGTTTAACAGATTATTTTTAAGCAAAGAAGTCATCACGTCATATTTCATAACATTTTACAGCTGATGTTTTTGATGTTGAGATTATCTTGTTGTATCTTTCGGCTTTTCCCAGTTAGGGGTCGCCACAGCGGAACTCCGGTCTGCTAATGATTGGCAGTAAATTTTTATGTACCGAGTTGCCAGCCCTGACGCACAACCTTCAACAAAGGTACGCCCATTCATGCACGTCTCCATACAAAAGACGCTTTAGCTGAGAATCGAACAGGACAACGTCTTACTGTGAGGTGACAACGCTACCGCAGCACCACTACAGTTGCAGTTACAGTTGTGGCTCTTCCATTTTCAGTGGCTTAATACTGTTTAACAGATTCTTTTTAAGCAAAGAAGCCATCTCGTCATATTTCATAACATTTTACAGCTGATGTTTTTGATGTTGAGATTATACACCATGCAAGTTAGAAATACAGTTGCAATACTCTTCAAAATGTTACTTTTAGATAATTAATTTTCTCCTATTTTTAGCAGTTTCTGAACTACATTTGAGCACTGTAGTTGAGATACAATATACACAGCAGTCCATATGCTGAAGATATTACCGCACAAGAATGGATGCTGATGGATCAAGGGATATGCAGTAATTTAATAAAAAGTTATGTTATAAAGAAATATTAATACTGCTGAACTGGGACAACTTTGGCTCTCTGCTGCATCTCATTTCAGTTTTGAGGGTTTCACAACTATTCTGCCCTTGTTAAATATTCACTGAATTAATTTATTTTCACTCTGAATGCAGTTTTAAACATTGAGTGAATTAGCACCACCCCACCCCCAGTGCAAAACATTTACTATTGTAATCACTTGGTGATATATAATTAATGGCACAATTTTATAAAGCACTGTGCTGACAGGAAAAACAAAATAGGGTGCCCCAATAGACCATGAATGTCAGATCCTCCCACCACACACATACACATCAACTGTACACCAAATACAATATTTATGAGACAGAGGAGGAAACAGAAAGAGGAAAAAGAGACAAAGCTGTTATAAGCATATTATTATCATGGTAGGTTAGGAGTGGCATAATGGTTAAGGTGTTTACCTTACAGACATTTGGTGCAGGGTTTGATTCTTACCTTTGGGGAGTATGGCTAGGCAGAAAAAAGGCCACTGTGGCCATTAGCCCAGTAATTACCTAAAAACCTTACATAATTTCCCATATTTGGGTAAATAGTTATGTGTAATGATAGTCTTTATGAGACAGACTGTTGCCTAGAGACTGTGACAGTCAAAAAAAAATTCATACACAGAAAATTAAAATTAAGATATCAGCAAAACAGGACTTTAGTTTGGAGAACAACAGCAAGAATAATGTTGGAGATGGAACAAGTTCAAAATTGAAAGTGAATATTACAAAATTCTGGCAGTTAGTGCACAGAAATAAAAGTATTATTGTGCTGATTCCTGTGCCCAGCGTACTTAGTTTGATTCCTTCATTTGCCTGCTGTCTGACTCTGAGCAAGTCACATAACCACACAGGGTTACTGGGTCGCCTCTAAAAAGGGACAGTTGTTTTTCCAGTTGGCTTGCCTGGTTGACCAATAGGGAAAAAAGAATAAGCAGGTTAAGTAGGAAAGGAAGGAGACAGAAACTGCACTATTATTAAAAAACAGCAACTGCTTTCTGACCTCCTTTTCAAGTGCAGAAAAAGGACCAACAGGACAAAGGATTATTAGAATCCTAGAGAAAGGAGAGATATACACATAGTACAATCTGGTATTTTCACTGCACTGGTTGTCCACAGTTGAACTCACTTCCAGATTTAATCCACTTCTACATTGAGGAAAATTACTGCTCCATCTCCTGAAAATAGCCAACTAAAAATGCATAGCTGTTTTTTCTTAACCCCATAGAAACAATTGTTGAGATCCAGAACTCTAGCCAATAATGCCAAACCCCAATAGCAGTAGACATGCATGTTTCAGCCTTCTTTATGACTTCATCAGCAGAGCTTAACTGGACTGTTTGGTGATACTTTAGAAGCACAGGGTCTTTAATCCCAGCTGATGTCCATAAACATTAAGGTGTCTGCAAAACATCCCAAATAACTCCCAAACCAAAAAGGTCACACAGACAAACGAATTAGTAAAAACAACAAGAAAAAAGTACAGTTTTGTACCTACCATAAATGTAGATGTCCGATAGGTATGCATCTGCAGTCCTTACATATGGGTTGTCCTGCCTCAGGCAGCCCTTCGGTCGGCCGGATTCCAAAGTCTGGGTCCAGCGTCGGCTGATGTCGCCTTCTCCCCAGCGTCAGAGCGCCTGGGGTATAAAAGCATCAGCCGACGCCATCTTCCTCAGTTTTTCTTGCCCCAGATGCCAGGTGCCCTCTAAGAAAGGCTAAATTTGGAGAGATGCAAAAAATTCCAAACATGCACAGTAATATAAAACAAATACACCATAATAGATAACCCCAGCTAGCTATAAGAGGGGTAAGTACCCAGGAAATACCACAGAGGGGAAGGAGGGAGGGAAAACCTGACTGCAGATGCATACCTATCGGACATCTACATTTATGGTAGGTACAAAACTGTACTATGTCCTTCAAGAATGCATCTGCAGTCCTTACATATGGGTAGAATACCATAGCCAAGCTGGGGGTGGTAGGTTCTAAGAAAAGGATGGTGTAGCTAAAATGCCCTGCAGGACTGCCATAGCAAAGCCTGCTCTGGATATGGAATATAAGGGTAAGTTGTAATGCTTGGAAAATGTATGCATGGAGCTCCATGTAGCAGCTTCTAAAATGTCCTTGGTAGCCACCCCTCTTAAGAAGGCTGTGGAGGTGGCTGTGGCTCTGGTGGAATGAGGTCTAATGTTAGCTGGCACAGTTTTGCCATGAAAAGAGTAACAGAATCGAATGCAATTCCCTATCCATTTTGAAATTGTCTGTTTGGAAATTGCTTTTCCTTGTACACCAGCAGCATATGCTACAAATAGCTGGTCAGTTTTTCTGTAAGTCTTAGTTCTGTCCAAGTAGTAGCGCAACTGTCTGTGAATGTCCAGGGTATGCAGAAGTTTCTCCCCTTTGTTCTGTGGATTAGGAAAGAAGGTAGGCAGGTGAATAGCTTGGTTTAGTGAGACCCTGGATACCACCTTTGGCATGAATGAAGGATTGGTTCTCAATGAGACTCTGTCCTGATGAAAAATAAGAAATGGTTGTACTGCCATGAGGGCCTGCAACTCAGATACTCTTCTTGCTGAGGTTATGGCCAGAAGGAAGGCAGTCTTCCAAGACAGGAACTGTAGTTCTGAAGATGCTGCTGGTTCAAAGGGCGGTAGAGTTAATTTTTCTAACATGAAGTTAAGGTCCCATGTAGGCACTGGTGGCTTCCTTGGAGGATTGATGTTTTTAATTCCACTTAGAAACTGCCTTAGGAGTGGATGAGAGAAGACAGGTGGATCAGTATTGTATTCTGCTGAAATTGCTGAAGCATGAATCTTTATGGAAGAGTAAGAAAGGCCATTGTGGAGCATTTCTGCCAAGTATTCCAGGATATGTGCCATGTTCATCACTGTCGCATCTAGGCCCTTTGTGGTGTTCCAAGTGCGAAATCTCTTCCATTTTGCTGAATATGCCTTTCTTGTGGAAGGTCGGCGAGCTTCCATGATGATGTCCTTCACTGCCTTAGATAGCTTATCCTGGTGAGGAGTCAAGGTATTCTCCAGGCTGTCAGCTGCAAGGTTTTCAGGCTGGAGTGCAGAGTTTTGTAATTGTGCTGTGTCAGAAGAAGTGGCCATAGTGGTAGAGGCCACGGTTTCGCGTGTGACATGCTCCTTAACAGTGGGTACCAGTGCTGTCTGGGCCAGTCCGGAGCTATCAGAATCACTCTTGGCTGCTCTGTCCTGATCTTCAGTAAGACCTTGGTCATTAATGGAAGAGGTGGAAATGCATACACTGTTAGAGTATTCCAGCTGAAAGAGAGGGCGTCCACTTTCCATGCCTGAGGGTGGTATGTCCTTGTGCAAAATTTCTTCAGCTGATGGTTGTGGTGGGAGGCAAAAAGATCTATGTCCGCCTCCCCCATGATTGAGTTATCTGAAGGAAGATGTCTGGGTGCAGCATCCATTCGTGTGGATCCATGATATTTCTGCTTAGCCTGTCCGCCAGTATATTGTCTTTTTCTGGCACAAACTGTGATTGCAGCTCTATATTGATTTTTAGGGAAAGTTCCCAAAGATTCATTGCCAGCCTGCAAAGAGGGTAGGAATGGGTACCTTCTTGCTTGTTTATGTACCACATCACTGTGGTATTGTCTGTCCTTATTAGCAGGTGTCCTTGATGCAGAAAATGTTTGAAGGCCTCGATTGCATGTATCGCCACCAGCATTTCCTTTTGGTTTATGTGCATGCTCAATTCTTTCTGCGACCATAATCCTTGAATGCATCTGCACTCCATGTGTGCTCACCATCCAAGGTCTGAAGCGTCCGTTGTAATGGTTTGGCTGATTGTTGGTTTGCTGAAGGGCAGGCCTCTGTTTGACTGGCTTGCTTGAGCCCACCACAGAAATTCCTTTTGAAGGCATGGAATGAGTGGTATCAAAGCTTCTAGGTTGTGACTGTGCTGAGACCATAAACTCCTTAGGTACCATTGTAGTTTCCTCATATGCAGCCTTGCTTGTGGAATCAGAAGAATGCAAGATGCCATGTAACCCAGGGCCTGCAGGATTTTCCTTGCAGTCAGCTGAGTTTGTTTTGTCAGATTTTCGAAATAATCTGGTAGTTGTCTTTGTTTTTCTTCCGTGAGAAAAGCCATTTGGGTGGTTGTATCTAGTTTCGCACCCAGAAAAATTATCCTTTGGGATGGAACAAGTCTTGATTTCTGAATGTTGACTGTATATCCCAAAGCCTGAAGTAGGTGGATGGCATAATTCAAGTGTTTTACCAAAGTTTGTTGGCTGTCCGCTTGTATAAGGCAGTCGTCCAGATATGGGTATATTTGAATCCCCTGAAGTCTGCAGTGTGCAATTACTGATGCCAGGCATTTCATGAATACTCTGGGTGCAGTAGATAAGCCAAAGGGCAATGCTGAGAATTGATAATGCTCTGAACCTGCAAGAAATCTGAGGTGTCTTCTGCAACTTTGTCTGATAGGGACATGCAGGTATGCCTCCTTGAGGTCTAGAGTTACCAGCCAAGACCCCTTGCCCAGCATGGGAAGGAGTTGCTGTAGGGTCAGCATTTTGAATTTTGGTACAATGAGATAAGTGTTCAGTGTGGACAAGTCGAGAATAGGCCTCCATTGATTTTCTTTTCTTGGGACAAGGAATAGTCTGGAATAAAATCCTTGCCCTTGCTCTGTGAGAGGAACCTTTTCTATAGCTTTCATTTGCAATAGGTTGGAAATTTGCTTTAAAGCCTCTGCCCTTTGATTTGGTGGCAGGTTTGGCATGCCTTTTCTTTTTGGTAATGTATGGAAATGGAACCTGTATCCTTTGTCTATTATTTGCAGTGTCCATTTGTCCCTTGTAATACTGTGCCAATTTTTCGAGAATAAAGATAGCTTTCCGCCCAAAGGTGCTTCCAACTGAGCCCTGGTTGGCGGGGTCAAGGTAAAGTCATTGAGTCTGTCCTTGTGCAGCAGTTGTAGGTCCTGCACTACCTCTCTGGTTAGGAGGCTGCCATTGACGTCCTCTGTAGGAGCCTCTAGCTTGCCCTCTACCTCTGGCACGCCTGTTCTTGCCTCTTTGAAATCTCTCTGTGTCTGGAAAGGACCAGTTCTTAGTGGGCCAATTTCTGCTGAATCTTGGTGGTTGGACCTGGAGAAAATCCTTGACTGTTTGCACAGATTTAGCCTTTTCCTCAAATTTCTTTAAGACCTCCTGAGCAGTGGAGCCAAATAACTTTTGCTTTTCCAGTGGCGCATCCAGAAGCTTTGCTTTAACATGATCTGGCAGAGTTTGTTCCTTCAGCCAAGCATGCCTACGTATGACTGCACCTGTCATTGCTGACCTACATGAAGCTTCCAATGCATCATAACCACACTGCAGGAAATGGTTGCTAACCTGTTGGGAGTTATGTACCAGATCCTGAAGTGACTTGCGATCTAGGGGTTCAGGTGAAGACAGTTTTTTATGCAATTCATCTAACAAATACTCTTGGTACTGTATCATATGGAATTGACAATTTAATGCCCTCATAGAAAGAGTGGAAGAAGTATACACTTTTTACCCCATCTCTCTAAAGCCCTGGACTCCCTTTCAGAGGGGAGTGGATTTTTAGTAGTGGCAGATGCAACCCCTTTAGGGCCCTGGGAAATAGTTTCAGGGTCAGCAGAGTGGGCCTTGTAAAGGAAATGATGTGAGTCCGGGACCCTGTAGTACCTATCGGGTTTGACAGGAGCCGGAGGAAGGGAGTCAGGGGTAATGCTAGACTCACAGTACACATCATCAATTACATTCAAAACAGGAGGAATAGCCAAAGGTCTATGCTGAGATAAATGCAAAAAACTCCTTAATCTCTTCCTGGAATCAGAGAATTCCTGGCCCTGCCATTTGAAATGCTCTCTCATGGAGTGCAGGGTCTCCCCAAAGGACAGCTCTTCAGGAGGGGAGGCAGAGGGAATAGATTCCTCTGCATCAGAATCCTCGTAGGCCATAAAGGCCTCCTCCTGGTAGTCTGAAAGAGCAGAGCCATCTGAGGCCTGATCAGAGGACTGGGGATCAGTGGGCTCAGTCCTGGGCCTTTTGTCTGGAGGAGATTGAGAGCCCCTGTCCGGATGTGGCTGAGAGCCCCTAATCAAGGAAATGAGGTCCTCAGCTAAACTTAAAATCTGTGAACCTGTGGTGGATCCCTGAGGGATAGCCTTGGGAGGCAGAGATTTTGGCTGTTTAGCAGCTTTAGCCCTAGTGAATGCCTTTATGGACATGGATGCAGGAGGCCTGGCTGCTCCACATGCTGGAGTAGTTTTGTCTAGGGAAATGGTGTCGGATGTTTCCGGAACACCAGTTTCTGAGGGAAATTCTAAAACCGACTCAGAAGAGGCCTCAGGGGCCGAGGTTGTCGGTTGTGCGGTATCGACGGTCGGAAGTACCAAGGACTCGGTTTCAGCCGAAACCGAGACACTCGCGGTAGGCCTAGGCGTGGTTTCAGCCGAAACCACGGTCCGCATGTGTCGGTCCTTGTCCTTCCGTTTTTTGGTTAAATGAGAAGTCGGAGTCTCCGACGGCATATTGTAACAGTAACTAGCCCCAAAAAATTCCTCTGCAAACTCCGCCCGATGCCTAAGAGTGCGTCGGTTGAAGGAGGCACAGGCTGTACAGGCCGAGACATCGTGGTCTGGGCCTAGGCAGGGGAGGCAGTAAGAATGGAAATCCTTATGAGGTATTTGTTTCCCACAAGTTAAGCAATTATTAACTTTAAGCGTTTGAACTGACATCGGCTGAGGCAAGAAAGAGTCCCCAACGGGGTACTTAGCTTTTGAAGTCTTCGGTAGCTGAAGTTACAGGAGCTGGCCGACTGGCACTTGTGAACTGCTTCTGCTTTGGGCACCACGCGGCAAGAAAGACTGAGGAAGATGGCGTCGGCTGATGTTTTTATACCCCAGGCGCTCTGACGTCGGGGTGAAGGCGACATCAGCCGACGCCGGACCCAGACTTTGGAATTCGGCCGACCGAAGGGCTGCCTGAGGCAGGACAACCCATATGTAAGGACTGCAGATGCATCCTTGAAGGACATCCTAGCCAAGCTAGAGTTTTCACTGCGTGATTCCCTAAACCTCCCACAACAGAGACCCACAGGATATATGCAAATGACCCCTCAAGGATGTCAAGTTTTTCAGCTATATGTCTTCTGAATGTCCATGACTTTCTACTTTTTCTTTTTAAGTCTTTATGGAAGATCCTGTGTTTCTAATGTAAAGCCAAACAGTCCACTTATGCTGTGCCTATGAGGAGATAAGAAGGCTGAAACATGCATGTCCACACCTAGTGGAGTTTGGCTTTATTGGCCTGAATGCATCCATACAGACTTGAAAAACACTTGATGCCTTTATGAGGTCATTTGTATATATCCCACGGGCCACCCTAGTCTTGCATCTCATTAAATTCATTATTCAGTATCGCTGTTAATAATATAAATATTAAAATCTCAAATGTCACATTAATTCATTATGCAGATGTTTCTAACCTCATCTGCTCAGCCAACTCCCTTAAGCGACTACAGTATTTTGCTTGGCAACATTTTCAAACCATGAAGCGATGGCTTACAAAATCGTAACTTCTACTAAGTGTCAATAAAACTAAACTTTTCATATTTGGTTCAAGGTAAATATTAATTATTTCCAAAAGTAGCACATCAGTTAAACAAGTTACCCATGCCGATCTTCTTGGCGTAATCACTGATCACAAAAGTACAGTCGTGTAAGTAAATTTACCATAACAGTAGATGTTTGAATGATCACTGTTGCAGTAGCCTAAGCTATATGGGTAACATCCTGCCAAGGATGTAGCAGTCAGTTTCCAAAGCTTCAGGGCACCTTCCACGCATCCAAACCATTAGTCAGCTTGAGCTGAACTGACTAAAAAGTCTGGTTAGGGCACCAAGCCCTTCAGAGCTTTCCTGCCAACAGAGACAGGGAGGTTAAGCCCTGAAAGGACAATGCTAGGAACAATAAAAAATAAAAGTCCCACCAGGCAAAAACAACATACCAAGAAACAAGGGAGATGAAGGGAGTGGCTACTGCAGCAGTGATCATTTGAACACCTACTGTTATGGTGAGTTTACTTATACAATTGTACTATGTTTTTCATTTTGATCACTGCTGCAGTAAGCTATATGGGTAGATTACCATAGCTTATACATTTTGGGAGGTGAAAGAAGAAGAGTCCAGAAGCCCCTGGGGAATGGTCCAAGCAAAGCCTGATCTAGACCTAGAGAACCAATCAAATTTATAGAGCCTTATAAAAGTATGTACAGATGACCAAGATGTTGCTTCTAGTGTACTTCTAGAAACCATGCCTTTCCAAAATGCCATAGATGAAGCCAAAGCCAGAGTGGGACTTGACCCTGCCTGGAACAGTTTTTGTTGTGGTGAGTATAATACAAGGCAATAGCCTCAGACTATCATTTGGAAATAGTCTGCTTTGACACAGGTTGTCTCTTCTTCTTACCTTCACAAGAAATGAACAATTGATCCGAAGACCTAGAGATGTAGTTCTGTCAAGATAGTACCTGAGTTGCCTGTGGACATCCAAGATATAGAGTATCCTTTCCCCCCTCATATTTAGTTTCAGGAAAGAAAACAGGGGGATGGATATTTTGGATTAAAGTAAACTCGGATACCACTTTAGGCATAAAAGAAGGATTAGTTCTGAAAGAAGCCCCATCCTTGTGTGAAATGAGGTTGGGTTGACTCACCATAAGAGCTTGCAACTCAGAACCCTTCTTGTGGAGGTTACAGCAATCAATAAAAATGTTTTCCTTGTTAAGAACCTCAAGTCAGCCAGGTTAGCTAGTTCAAATGGAGCAAGTGTTAGCTTCTCCAACACAAAATTAAGATCCCAAGGAGGGGCCACAAGTTTTCTAGGTGGCTTCTTATGCAAGGCCCCTTTCCAACATACTTTAACATGAGAATGTATTGAAAAAGGAGGATCCATGTGCAGACAAGCTAAAATGGCCAATAATGAACCTTGGTGTTAGAAAGGACATAAGATAATAACCCACACAAATACTGTAAAACCAGAGAACAACTAGCCATAAATGGGTACTGATTATGTTGGTGGCACCAACTATAAAACCCTTTCAATTTGCTAATATATTATCTTCTAGCAGTAAGCTTTCTTGTCTCCATTACTACCTGCTGCATGTCTTCATTAAACAAGAGTCTAAAGGGAATTAAGACCCTATCATCCAGGCAGTCAGCTGCCATTGATTGGGGTTGGGGTGTATTCAACACTGCTGTTCTTCTGTGAGTAGATTCAATCTGTGAGGAAGGTTGCGCTAATTGCCCCAGGCTACTTCCAAAAGAAGGGAGAACCACAATTGCCTGGGCCAGAATGGAGTTGGCACAATGATCTTCGGGTATTCTTTCTGAATCTTCAGAAGGACCCTGGATGTCAGTGGAAGGGGTGGAAAAGCATACAGGAACGTTTCTGTCCAAGGAAATGAAAAGGCATCTGTCTTCCAGGTCTTCTTGCATGGAGTTCTTGAGCTGAATCTTGCCAGCTGATTGTTCAGAGAATAGACAAATAGGTCTACTTGAGGAACTCTCCACAGATTAATCAACTCTCGGAAGACCCCTGCCCCCATCTAGTTTCCATCTGTGAGGGTCTGCCCTTGGCCTGCTCAGCTTATCTGCCACACAATTTTGCTCTGTCGGAACGTAGGATGTGTATAGAGTAAAACTGCGCTGTGAGGCTATATCCAAGCTAACATGGCTAGTCTGCAAAGGGGTATAACCTGGTTCTCCCTTGCTTGTTGATATACCACATGACTCTGGTATTGTCTGTTACAAGTTGAAGAGGTCCCAGGGACCAAAGATGATTCACAAAGTTGACTGCCTCGATCAGGCAATTATCTCTTTTATATTTATGTGCTTGCATCTGTCCATGGTGACCCACACACCTTGCACTTTTATCCCACCTGACTTCTTTGGAACAGGGAGAGAGAAGGGAAGACCTGAATTTGAGGATATCTGCTGTCTCCACCAAGTCATATATCTTCTGTTAAACTCCAGCACTGAGATTTGAAAAGACAATAGATGTTGTTGCTAGGACCAAAGAGATTTCAAGCTCCATTGTATCATTCTCATGTAGAGTCTTGCCAGGGATATCATAAGAATCAAAGATGCCATGAAGCCCAAACTCCAGAGGTATTCCCTCATACTGACCGAAGTCTGAGTGGAAAAGTTAGAAATGCATCTAAATATAGATCTATTTTTTTCCAAGGAGGAAAACCTCTTTGGATTGAGGTGTCTAGCTGACACCCCAGGACCACAATCCTATGTGAAGCAGTCACTAAAGACTTGTGAATGTTCTTTTTGAATCCCAGCTTGTATAAGAGAGCTCTCACTCAGGTGAGAGATTCTGGACACTTTGAAAAAGATTCTGCAAGGATAAGCAAGTCATCTAAATATGGAAAAATGTGGATATCCTGTAGCATGCAATGAGCTATAGCTGGAGGCAGACACTTTAGAACACTGTTGGTGTAGTGGATATTCCAAAACATAAAGGCAGAGAACTGATAATGTGATCCAGACACACAGAACCATAAGAAACCCATGAAGTCTGGGTGAACAGTGATATGATGATAAGCATACTTTAAATTTAAAGTTACTAGGAAACTTGAAGGATCAAGTTGTTTCTAGTACAGATGTAGAGCCAACCGCTTTCCAGAATGCCTCAGATGTAGCAACAGTTGTGAAGTGATAGCATTTTGAACTTGGGCACTATCACAGACAAGTATCCAGAAGTGGTCAACAAGCATTTTCTTTCTTTGGCACTAAAAACTTTCTGGAATAGGTTCATAGATATTTACTAGGCTAACGACTACAAGGGCCTTTTTAAACCTAGCCATGCATTCCAAATCTCTGACAAGTATTCATACCCTTGATAAGTCTAAGCATGGGCCTGGGAGATGAACCATTTACAGGTTGCCTCTGTCCATTAGAGACATAGGTGCCAAACCAGGGATGAATTTCCAGTTTCCCATCCAGTTGTCCAAATTGCACTTGAATTGTGTTAGGGAGGAACTCTGCTTCATATGGATGGGGAGTCTGTTCTATAGACGGGGTAGTCTCTGGGATACATAACTATCTCTCCAGCATGTCCTATTTATATCGCAGACAAAGTTTAAGTCTTTAAAACGAATAATTCTGGTGCTGTTTGTTATGTGGATATGCAGGAGGTCCATCAGAGTTGGGTCTGAAAGTGCCCTGTATGCCAGGCATAGATCACCCCTCAAAAGCCTGTAGGAGACAGAATACAGAGATAGGGCCTTGAGGTGGTCGGCATAGGACGTATTACTTACGGCCTGTATTCATTTAGTGAGGAACCTCTGTGGCTGTTCTAATTGTTGGATATGCCTGGTTAGGTACATACCAAAGGGGGCAATGTACTCAATGACAGGTCTGATGAATGCCAAATAAAGTGGAACAATGACTTCCTTGGACTTCCATGCCATACCTTTGTTTGTAAGTTGCGCAACATAGAATGATTTCCTCACCAGTGTAGACACGTGATGATCAAAGGCTAGATTACTATCTACATTGCCCACCTGATCATGAAGGGATTCACATCCAGATCTAGTGAGGTCATTGTTCCCCTGTACTCTTCACTTATCAGACCAATGATCGAGTACAATGCCCCATTCGGGATGTATCTCACCCGACATCTGCAGCAATTGGAGAGACCCCAAAAGTTCCTCACCAAAAGGATAAAGGGACTCCAAAATCTGTCATATGCTGCCAGATTGAAGAAACTCCAGCTCTATTCAGTCGCATACCGTCTGCTCAGAGGTGACATGTGCCTGACATACAAGGCCATGTCCAACCCGGAATTAATGGACATGCTCCACCTCAAAAAATCCAAATCCACCAAAACCACTAGAGCAAGCGACTTAAACCTTAGCACGGATATAAATAGGACGTGCTGGAGGGATAGATTTATCACTCAGAGACTCCCTATGCTGTGGAATAAAATCCCGGTCCATGTGAGGCAGAGCACCTCTCTGACTCTGTTCAAGAGAAATCTAGACCTGTGGATGGGAGATCGTAGGTTTACCCCGGGAATCATCTCTGTGTCACTGCTGGACAGAGGCACAACAAACTAATGGGCACAGTATTTTTTCATATAAGGGGTGGCGTAAGCCACAAAAATTTGGGCTAGGCTTATAAATGCCTTAGGGCAGATAGCCTAGTATAAACCTATGAACCTATGAACCTATCTATGTGTGTCCCTAAGTCCCTCACTACTGAGTCAACTCTAAGGGGTGTGTTGTCAGTATAATAGTTACCAGGGATGGATGACTTCCCAAAGGATACTATTATGCATTTTATGGCATTTAGTTTTAGTCCATGGCTCAGTCACCAGTTGTTTGTCTGTGTCAGCCCCTCTTGGAGAACATTTGTGTTGGTGTGAGATGCAATGACAGCTCCTAATTTGCAATCATCTGCAAATTTAGTCACCCAGAAACCACTGACATTGGCCTTGACTTCTGAAAAATAAATACCAAAAAGGAGTGGTCCAAGGACTGATCCCTGAGGGATTCCATTTGTGACTGGCCTCTTTGTAGAGGTGGACTCCCCAATTCTAACTTCCTGGGTCCTGTCTGTGAGCCAGTTGGCTATCCAATAGGTGACAAACTTTTCCCACCTGGGAGGGAGAAACAGGTTCTATCACTCCCTGGGACAGCATGTGATGAAGGACAGGTGGAAATAAGAGAGTCTGGTCCAGTGGATGAGGGATTACTCCCTGGAAAGGAGGGAACTTCCTCCCACTGCCATCTGTAACCTTAAAGAATGATCTTCAGAACCCATTTGTCTGAATCTATCTCCCACCAAAGAAAAAAATAGCAATTCACACTGTCTGACAGGAAAAAGAGACTACCAGAGTGTGTGTGTGTGTGTGTGTGTGTGTGTGTGTGTGTGTGTGTGTGTGTGTGTGTGTGTGTGTGTGTGTGTGTGTGTGTGTGTGTGTGTGTGTGTGTGTGTGTGTGTGTGTGTGTGTGTGTGTGTGTGTGTGTCCGCATGTGGTGGGGTGTAATGGAGACAATGTCCTTCAAATAGTTATTCTGACTTGTTAGACTGTTCTTAGTTTTAATGAATACCTGAATTTTTTTGGGAAATCCCTTTCCATTTCTTCTTAAATGTCTGTGTACCTGCATTTTGTTGAGACTGTTTATTTTGTTTTTTTGCCAAAGTTGGATGAGAGGTTAGTGAACCTCTTAGAAAATCTGGAAAAACAGGGCTGAAAAATCTTAGAGAGTCATTATATCGGTTTACCCCTCTCATCAAATTTTTTGATAACATCTGCAGCAGAGGGACCAAAAACTAAATCTCTATTCAAAGGAAAATTTAAAATCTTATGTCTAACATCAACTGGGAGGTTCAGTCAGGCAAACCTCCTCAACATAGTACCATTGGCCAAAGCCCTTGAAGAATTATCAACTGAATCATATGTACACTGCAAACAATGAGTAGTGACTTCTACAACAGAAGAGAGTAAATTATTTAAGAAAAAGAAGTTATGTACTCACCATAACATTCCATCTGTGTTGCTCATTTTCATTCTTCCTCAATGGATACGTTCGGATCCAATCCCTTGGATCCAATTCTGCTGTTGCTAAAGCTCGTAGCAACCAAAAACTCTTGAGCCTCTCCGTTACCTATGATGCACCAACCTCAAGTACCCCAGATCTTGTTTGCTGACTTTAGTAGAAAGGAAATATTTGCGGTCATATAGGAAGAAGACTACATCTGGAGCTCAATATAAAGGACAGTCATGTCTTGTAACTACTCATTCTTCCAGAAGTTTACACAGGATGGGGAGATGAGGAAGAATGAAAATGGACAACACAGATGGAACATTATGGCGAGTACATAACTTCTTTATCTGATGTTGTCAATTTTCATTCTATCCTCAACTGATGGGTCAGAGTCCCCAGCTACCTAAATTCCAGATGGACTCAAGAAAGGATATTCCTGAGCACCACTGAACCAAATGATGCTCCACCTCTGGAAACAACATCCAGTTTATATGAGTAATAAAAATAAGGGGAGTATCCCAAGTTGTTGCTGAGCATAAATCATCCATGGACACTCTGGACTGAAATACTGAAGAGGTGGCCATGGATCTAGTTGAATGGACCTGTAACGGTTTTGGTAGAGTAATGCCCAATTTGTTATAAACAACTGAAATACAATCTGTTAGCCACCTAGATAATGTAACTTTAGCAAATGGTTTTCCCAATTTTACTTCTGCGAATGAAACAAACAATTGGTCAGGTTTTCTCGTGTCTTTTGTTCTACGTAGGTAAAAACTTAATTGTCTGTGGACATCCAATAACTGCAACATGTATTCAGCTTTGTTGGCAAATTTACGAAAAAATACTGGTAAATTAATGGACTGATTGATATTAGATTCTGACAACCCCTTAGGAAGAAAGGATGCATTAGTCCGTAATGTAACCCTATCCTTGTGAAAAATCATGTATGGTGATTTAGAGGATAAGGCTTGAATCTCAGAAATACGTCTGGCAGAGGTAATAGCTTCTAGAAAAATTGTCTTCCAAGAAAAGTATTTAAGGCCAGATGTAGCTGCGGGTTTGAAGGGGGAACTGAATAACAGCTTGCAGTACCAGATTCAGGTCTCATGGGGGAGTAGGATCTTTAAAAGTGGGTCACAGAAGAACAGTTGCCTTTCAAGAAGGCTTTACTCAATTTATGAGATTTAACAGAAGAACCATCAAACTAATGTGAAAATTTGATATCACTGCTAAATGAACTTTAACAGTAGACATACTAGCTCCTTCAGTAAAAGATGTGTCAAAAATTCAAGGATGCTATGTATCGGAGCTGAAAAATGTTCAATATTATTTTGATGAACCCAGTAAACAAACCTCTTCCATTTGTTGGAATAGAGTTTTCTGGTAGAAGGTTTATGGGAAGATAAATGTATTTGATGGACAGGTGAAGACAGCGTAGGTTGTCTGGCTATTAATGGAACTGGAGAAGCCAAGCAGTCAGACTGAGGTTGATTATATCTGGATGAATCATACCTGTCGAGTGAGACAGGAGTTCTGGAGTCAGATTCAGAATCCAAGGTTGGTGAAGCAAGTGAAGCTAAAGGTAGAGGGAAGCAAATCTGTCAAGGTCAGAAGGGTGCAATGAGGATGACTTGGCTCTTCAACATAGCAGCTTTCTGTATGAATTTTAAAATAAGCAGAATAGGTGAATAAGCATAGAGTAGACCAGGGGCCAATCGTGAAGTAGAGCATCCCTCAGGGATTCCCTGCACAGGAATTAGGGCAAAGTAGCTGCTGAATTTGTTATTTAGGGGGAAGCAAATAGATTGCCAAGGCTGGCCCCAGTGATGGAAAATCAATTCTGTGACTTTCTTGTTAAGGGACCATTCATGAGGTAGAAGAATGTACCTGCTCAGTTTGTCTGCTACCACACTGGATTTCCCCAGAATGTGCACTGCTACGAGAAAACGCTTGGATGAGATAGCCCATTGCCACACTTTGAGAGCTTCTCGACACAAGGGGTAGGATTTAGTCCCTCCTTGTTTGTTGATGTACCAAACTACTGACATACTGTCCATTTGAACTGCAATTGTCCCCAAGGGGAGAGCATCCTGGAAGGCCTGCAATGTTAAAGGCACTGCTCTCATCTCTAGGAAATTGATGTGCAAATTGGTCTCTTCGTGGGACCAAGTGCCTTGGACTGTTTTCCCCAGAAAATGCCCCCCACCCTAGCTGAGAAGCGTCCATGGGCACTATGGCCTTGGGCTGATGAGGAATAAATAGACAGCCTTGTAGAACCTGATCTGATCGAATTCACAACCTGAGATCTCTCTTGCAGGTCTGAGTGATTTGCATCGGATAAGACATGGGTTCGTAAAGTACTGACCATTGTGTGGCTAGCATCCACTTAAATATTTTCATGTAAAATATGGACAAAGGTACTAATGTTATTGCCACTGCCATTGATCCCAGAGCTTGAAGGACCAGCCAGGCTGAAATCTTGTTACTGCAGATTATCTTTCTGACCTGTGATCTTATGGTTTGAACTCTTGAGAGTGGTAGTGAATCCATGGTTGACTATGTGTTGAGAATTGTTCTTATGAATTCCTGGAGTCAGAGTTGGTTCTAGTTGGGACTTTTCATAGTTTATGGTTATCCCCAGAAGAAAGCAAGTCTGGAGAACCTGGTCTCTTGCCCTTATCAACTGATGCATGGTCGGAGCAGAAATGAGCCAGTCATCCAGATATGGAAACACCCGGAATCCTTGCAGTGTCAAGTGAATTGCTACTACTGCCATGTACTTGATAAACATCATGGGGTCTGTGGTGAGACCAAAGGGCAGAACTCTAAATTGGTAGTGACTGGCTCTCAGCAGGAAGCATAGATACCTTCTGGATCATCTTTTCATCTTTATATGATATTTTGCATCCTGAAAATCTATTGAGCACATCCAGTTGTCCTTGCCCAGAAATGGGAGAATGTACTGACCCATGACCATCCAAAACTTGGTTCATTGATCTGACTTGTTTAAGATGCTGAGATCCAAAATTGGTCTCCAGTCCCCTGTTTTCTTTAGCATTAAAAAGAACTCTGAGTAAGTTCCGGATTCTGTCTGGTCTGGGTGGATCTCTTGGATGTCTCTTTTTTTCTAGCAGCTTTTGAATTTGAATTGCTGCTTGTTCCCTCTGACTGGGTGGAACATCAGGGATTTTTCTCGTGTTTGGAGGAGGAAAGGAAACAGGCATTATATAACCTCTGGAAATAGTCTTCTGCACCCCAGTATCTTTTGTTAAGTCTAGACAGGCTCTCTGGTGTAGGGATAAATGTTCCCTGACTGCCTCCAGAGGTGGGCAATTGAGCATCCTTTCAGGAATGCTGGTAGGGTCTGTCAAAGAAGGATTCTCTGGACTCCTGGTTTTGTGGGCCACCTCTGCCATGTGGGTGTCATTGTCCATTAGAACTGCCTCCTCCACCTCTGGGGGAATCTCCTCCACATATGTCCTGGAATGGACCCTGAGACTTCTTGAACCGCATCTTTTAACTGCCTCATTGATTCCTGGAAAAGGATCTTTGAGGGGTCAAAAAACATATGCCCACAGCAGACAGGGTGTTTCCATGCTTTTTACACCTGGATAGTGTGTCCTTTACCTTGAGGCCAAACAAAGACATGCCGTCTAAGAGAGCATTGAAGAAGGAAGACTTGAAGGGCTCTGCAAAATCACATAAGTGCATCCAGGCATGCCTCCTAATGGAAATGCCTGAACCCACTGCCCTTGAGTTTCCTTCAGCTACATGCAAAATCAATCTCATGGAAGAACTCGAAATGGATTGCAGAATAGCCATCTGAGAAGCCACAGATGACTGAACTTCATCAGAAATGGCTCCCAAGAGGGTATTTAACAACTCCTTAATCACATCCCTCCGAGGTCTTGTAAAATGTGCCAAATAATTAATTGACCTTAAAACAAGGGTCGCTGAAGCATAGACATGCTTACCTAACCTGTCCATTGCCCAAGACTCCCTGTTGGGGGGATGGACAGTAGAATTCTCCTCAAGTTCCGTCTTGGTGGCTGCCAGTCTGACCATGGCATCAACAGGCATCCTTTTCTCCAAAAACTGCTTGCCTGCAGGTGGTGCCATAATCTTATCTAGTCCCTGAAGTATAGGCTCAATGGTGTCAAATTCCTTCCACTCCCACTGAGAGATCAACTCAATGAGTTCATCAGTGGGTGGAGTCACCCAGGAGGTAGATGGGCCAGTACCGAAGGCCTCCTAGAATATGGTCTCCTCGGACAAAGGGTTGCTGGGCATCCAGCCACCTCTCTGCTTAAGGATTTCTAGGATGTCTCCAAATGAGACATCTTTAGGAGGTGACTGTGGGGACCCTTTACCTCCATCAAAATCTGTATCTTCTGTGATAGACTCCTGCGGTGAGGACAGGTGTTTCCTCTTGCATGTCTTCTTCTTAGGGACCTCTTCCATGGAATGTTCTGGAGAGGTATCAGAAGAAGAAATCTTAATTCCCTTTCAGGAAGCCTGGGTCTTAGTACTGGTTGTCCCTGTGGAAAGACTTGGTGAGACTCTGAATGATGAGACATCGTGGTTGAAGAACTAGAATCCGAGGGGGTTGGATCCATCCGTTCTGCCGAGGCAGAGAAAACTCTCTTCACAGCCTCAAAAGCAGATTACTCTGGAGAAAGAGAAGACCTTGGATCTAAAAGGCAAGCTGTTGGACCATAGCTCTCTCCAGCTCTGAGGGCAAAATCCCAAGGTGGTAGCCGGAGCTGAGATATCCAATGCAGAGGCTCTGAGGCACAGAGATGGCTCCAAAAAGAATCTGAGTTGACTGCAACACCTCAGATCTGACAGGGAAGCTTTGGCTCTGAGAGCTCTCTGGATCTGAAAGGATAGGAGCACTCAGAGTAAGCTTCAAATCCGAGGATAATATAATCCTCGGATCTGAGCCAGATGGCTAGGATCCAGGGACTTTGAGACCACTGAACGAGTCAGAGGAGGATCTTATAGTGAGGGTGTAGCAGTGGAACGGACCTCCTGACCCATAGTGGTAGGAGCTGAAGGAACACCCATCTGACCTTGTGCAGAGAGAATTTTTCTCACCACTATTCCACATTTTCTATTGCAAGACTCCTGGAAGAATGAGTACAGAAAACTGAAGGAGACCTGGGTCTATCCAAAAAAGGGCAAGGTACCCCTAGAGTGTATTGGATCAACCAAAGGTGAATACCTGGTCCTTGGCATTACAATAAATGTAACTAGCTACAGCTGTAGCCTATGAGGATTGTCTCGGATCTGAGGTAGTAGAATCAGTCAATTTTAGTTTCTTTGGATCCAAGGACATCAGATCAAACAGTTTTGACTTTTTACGATCCAAGGGTGAAGTGGGATCTCTTTTCGACCTTTGTCTAGAAGACTTCAAAGCTGAAGATGAAGAGGAAGTCTTCAGAGACCTTCATTTTGGCTGTTTTGACTTTAATTGGGGAGATTTTTCTCCAGATATAGCCTCCCCAAATGAAGAGGGTAAATGTCCTTTCAGAATCAACTTATTTCTGCGCTCGACCAGAGCCCTGGGGTTGAACCCATGACATATTGAGCAGTCCTCCTGCAAATGAAGAGGCCCCTAAGCAAGATACACAGAATGTATGGGCATCCGTTAAAGGAAGCTTATGCCCACACTTTATATACTTTTTAAAGTGCACAGGGCCTTTTTCTGCCATATTTCAAAAAATAATCGATAGAAGGGGGAAAAATTTTATTATTACTATATTACTAGATTCAAACTTTATCTTTGAAAATGCTCAAGAGTAACCGACAGATCACATCTTTCACTGAAAGCGGCAAACGAGATCTGATGTACTTGGGGTTGGTGCATTATGGGTAAGGGAAAAGTTCGAGAGTTTTTGGTTGCCACAAGCTTTAGCAATGGCCGAATCGGATACGAGGGATTGGATCCCAACACATCAGTTGAGGATAGAATGAAAACTGGCAACATCAGATCTGATTTTCCTCGCAAGAAGAAACTGCAAACAAAACATTCCTCATACTTTCACAAGTCAGAACAAACCTTAACATAAGTCTGACAATTCAAGATTCTAAAAGTCAAAGTTACAGAAACATACACTTTTTCCCATGCTTATCAATAATCTTCCCATCCTTATCAGAAAGAGTAGAACTTGATTAACTAAATGTTTATCAGCAATAGGATTAACTAAAGTTATAGCTGATGGGTCAGGTTTGGGATGAGTGTATAAAAACTTAAAAGCTTGAGGAACTTCATAGATCATATCTGTCTTTTTAGGGGCAGCTGGCTGACTATCAGAAAAATTGCAGGCAGTAACACACACATCTTCCAAAGCTAACAGAACTTTTGAGCTGTTCTACTAGCTTTAAAATAACTTTCCAAAACAGAAAAGGATTATAAAGAGTTATGTATTTACCCATAACTTGGCATCTGTGTTATCCAGTGTCATTATTCATCACAAATGAGTTTAGGATCCAACCTTGGATCTGAGCCGGCAGCTTCTTAGACAGATCCAGAGCTCAAGCTTCTCCCCTTCCCATAATCCCTTGCTACCTTCTGACCCTCAGATCGAGTTTGCCAAACTAGCTGAAACACAGAAATAAACATCTGCCACAGAAGTCAAAAAAATTCCCATCATATGCAAGCCACTTCAGCCTCACCAGATCCCTCAGAAAGAAGGGGGAAGGAGGGCGGGAATGTGATGAATAATGACACCAGATAGTACAAATGGTAAGTACATAACTCTTTATCTGATGCCATCTGTGTCTTTATTCCTCACAGATGGGTCAGAGTCCTCCAGCTAATATGTACACTGGGTAGCCTCAAGAAAGGGTATGCCAAACACAGAGGAACCAAAGAAAGCTCTGTTCCTAGATACCAAGTCCAGTTTGTAATGCAAAATGAAAGTATGTGGATTAGACCAAGTTGCAGCAGCACAAATCTCATCAAGGGAAAGTCTAACCAAAAAGGCCGAACACGTAGCAATGGACCTAGTAGACTGGGCCTTAACTGGTCTGGATAGCTCTAAATGCCGACTACCATAAATAAAAGAAATACAACCAGCAAGCTACCTGAAAATAGTCACTTTGGAAATTGCCTGGCCCTTTCTGTTCTGGGAGAAGTCCACAAAGAATTAGTCTGACTTTCTAAACTCCTCAGTCATCTTTAAATAAAAGAACAATTGCCTACTGACATCTAAACAGTGCAAGGTATATTCTCTTTTATTAGAGTAATTACTGAAAAACACCGGTAGTTGAATTGACTAATTGAGATTAGCTTCAGAGGCCACTTTGGGGAGAAAGGAAGGATTTGGTCTACGAGACACCCTGTCCTTATGAAAGATCACAAACGGGGGCTTAATGCACAGAGCCTGAAGCTCCAAAACCCTCTTGGCAGAAGTGATGGCTACTAAGAAGGCTGTCTTCCAGGAAAGGAATTTAAGATCACAAGAACTAGTGGGTTCAAAAGGTTTTTGTGTCAGGGACTGCAGCACCAAAGTCAAATCCCATGTTGGTGATAGATCCTTAATAGGAGGTCTAAGAATAAAAACTCCTTTCAGAAAGGCTTTGCACAGTTTGGAGGAAAAGGTAGGCTCATTGTTGATATGGAAATTAAAGATGGCAGCCAACTGGAGCTTAATATTAGAAAACCTTGCCCCACCCTGAAAAAGGGAAGTGAAGAAAAGCAAAATATCAGGAATAGGGGCTGAAAAGGGACCTAGATTCTGTTGTTTGGCCCAAAAGGAAAACCACTTCTACTTTCTGGAATACACCTTCTTCACAGACAGCTTTTGAGAAGCCAAAATAATGCTCTTCACCAGGGAAGAAAGCCTGAACTGTGAATTGATAATTGGAGAAACCATGCGATTAGACAAGGAGTCCAGAGATTGGGAAGTGGAAGCCCACAGGGATGGGAGATGCGATCCAGAATGGGATCTAGTATCCAAGGTGGATACTGTAGATGAGACCTTGGGAAGGAGAACCACGCCTGATGAGGCCAGAAAGGGGCAATGAGGATGAGACAGCTTTTCAGGTGACAAGCTTTCTGTAAGACTTTGGGTATAAGGGGAATAGGAGGGTAAGCATACAGGAGACCAGGGGGCCAATCATGAACAAAAGTGTCCCTGGGAGACTCCCCTGATGGGGAATCATGGCAAAGTAATTGCTGCATTTGTGGCTGACTAGGGGAGCAAAGAGGTCTTAGCATGGTTGACCCCAATGGTCGAAGATTTGCCTTGCCACTGACTGATTCAAGGACCACTCATGAGGACTCAAGATGGACCTGCTGAGCTTGTCGGCCAGCACTTTGGAACTCCCAGGAATACGAGTTGCAAAAAGAAAGCGCCAGGAAGACATCACCCATTCCCACACTCTCATGGCCTCTCTGCAGAGAGGATAAGACCACGTTTCCCCTTGCATATTGATGTACCAGACAACTGCCATGTTGTCTGTCTGAATTGCTATAATCCCCAGAGGGAGGCATTCTTGAAAGGCTTGCAACACTAGAAGCACTGCTGTCATCTCCAGAAAGTTTATGTACAATTTGGTCTATATAGGGGACCACGTGCCCTGAAATGTCCTGCACTGAAAATGCCCCCCCACCCCAACAGGGAGACATCCTTGGTCACTGTGGCCTTGGGCGGGGGAAGACAAAATGGCCAGCCTAGAGAAAGGTCCTGAGATTGAAGTCATCAAATAAAGATGATTCCTGCACACCTGTGTCAACTTTATTGTCACAGACATGGGCTGAGACAGAATGGACCACTGGACTGCCAGGGTCCATTGGAGAGAACTCACATATGATACCTGACAACAGGCACCAACTGAATGGCAGCCACCACAGAGCCTAGCATTTTGAGAATCAAATGAACAGGCGGCACTAGATTCAACAAAAGAGAAACTTGATCTTGAATCAGCTGGATCCTCCGGGTAGGCAGTGTTGCAGTCTCTGATATCATGTCCAACAGTACTCCAATGAATTCCAGGTGTTGGCTCGGAACTAGATTTGACTTGGGCAGGTTCATTGTGATACCAAGATGCTAAAAAAGACTAAGGATATACCTAATCACCAGTATTAGTCAATGCCTCATGGGAGCCATTAGGAGCCAATTGTCCACGTATGGAAAAACCTGGAAACCTTGCAGCTGCAGATGAGCTGCCACCACTGCCATACATTTGATAAACACCTGGGAGGGGTGCTGGTGGTGAGTCCAAAGGGCATGGCTCTGAATTGATAATGATTGGCCCCAAACCAAAAGTGTGTCTCCTGGAGCGTCTGCTGATCTTTATATGAAAGTACGCGTCCTTGAGATCCACTGAGCACATCCGAACATCACTACGCAAGAGAGCCAGGATGGACTGTACAGTGACCATCTGGAACTTGGACTTCTTGACAGAAATATTTAGCTCGCTGAGGTCCAGAAATGGATGCAGGTTCCATTCTTTTCTGGCACCAAAAAGAAGTGAGAGTAAGTTCCGGACCCTTGTTGTCTTGTCAGGACCTCTTGAATGGCTCTTTTTTGAAGAAGGTCTTGCACCTCGAGATAGGGTAACTCCCTTTGGTGGGATGGTACACGTCTGGGAGAAATCTCTGAGTTGGAGGGGGCTGGGAGAAGGAAATGGATTAACCCCTGGAAATAATTTTTAGCATCTATTGATCAGAGGTGAGATATGTCCAGGCTAGTGGGTGAAGGGACAGACAATCCCCAACTGCCTCCAGGGTAGGACAGTCGGGCAGTGCACCAGGAGCACTGGAAGGGCTTTTCCGAGAAAGGTTTTCAAGAGTCCCAGTTTTGTGGACCTCCTCTGCCCTAGGGTGGCACTTACCATTGAATTCCCTGTCCAGTCAGTGGGAAAGGATTCCTGGGAAGTGTTCTGAAAGGAAGACAGAGTCCTCCAGAACCAAAGCTTCTTACTACCCCTCTGGGTCTTAGAAAAGTACCTTTGGGGAGCAGAAAACTTGATACCTACTGTGAAAAGAGTCTTGCCTTCCTGCTAACTGTGGGTTAAGGTCTCCTTAACAGGCGGTCCAAACAAAGTGGAACCGTCAAAGGGCACGTTAGTGATGGCTGCCTTAAAGGGTTCCTCAAACCCACAAAGGCAAAGCCAGGCAAGCCACCTGATAGCAATGCCAGTGTCTGCCATGCAAGAAGTGGCCTCTGCAGTACTGGAGATCAACCTCATTGAGGCATTGGCTAGGGTGTGAAAGTGGACAGCCTCGGAGAGACTAGCTTGAGGTTCTCTGGAGACAACAACTCTTGACAGAGAAGAGGTAAGCTCTGAAACCAATTCCCTCTGAAGACAGGTAAAGTGGACCAAGTAATTAGTTGCTCTCAGACCAAAAGTAGCTGAGACAAACAAACGCTTTCCAAAATGGTCAGTCTCCCAGGACTCGGTTTTCGGGGGATGGACTGAGGAGCTTTGCTCAGCTATCTCCTTCTTGGTAGCTGCGGCCACCACAATGGCATTGACAGGGACTCCTTTACTTCAAACAGACCTATCCTTAAGAGGACTGAGGAACTTATCTGCTTTCTTGGGCACGTTCCACCATGTTTGGCTCCTTCCAAGCCCTGCTGGCGATAAGGTCCACAAGCTCATCAGCAGAGGGGAACTCAGGTAGAATATGAGCCCATCCCAAACTTCTTCAGGAACATGGACTCCTCCGAAGAAGGGGATGAGGAAGACCAGCCGCGTCTCTGCTTGACAACTTCCAGGATGTCCCAGAAGGAAAACTCTTCAGGCGAAAGTCTGGGGGACTCGTCTCCCTCCTCAAACTTCATGTCTTCAGTGAGGGACTCTTTGGGGGAGTCCAAGTGCCTCCTCTTACACGTTCTCTTCCAAGGGGGCTCCTACACGTTGGGCTCAGGGGAGAACTCAGAAGAGATGGGTACCCCAGGTGGGGCAGTGTCCATCTGAAGTAGGGTTGCCAACTTTTCATGTCAAGAATTCTGGATATATACGTGAAAGCAAAATGCATGCAGAATAGAACTGTGCATTTAACCTCCCTTCGAGCGGATTGTCAGACAATATTATTGTGCACAACCAAACATATTCTTGTGTTCTTCAATGTCAGTGACAGTGTCCCTTAATTCTGGACTGCCAGAAAAATTCTGGACAGTTGCCAACCCTAATCTGAAGGCGCTCGCGGGAGGGCTGACCCTGGAAGGATGATAAGGTCTCAGCACTCAATCACAAGAAAGGCTAGGGAGGACCTAGAAAAAAAGGAGAGGTAACTACCAAACTGAAGAAAGTCCTCTCTAGCACCCAGAAGGCCGATGGACTGGAAGAAGCCCCCCCCCCATCCCCAGCAGCTGGGGCCACGTGGGAAAGGAGAAGGGACCCTGATGCAGTATCAAAGCCCCTGGAAAATACCAGCCCTGAGCTGTCCAGTGTAGAAGCCCCCAAGGGAAGGGAGCGGTTGACCAAAACCCACCCCCAGGGAATTAACACTAACCCCTCAGAGACGAGGCCCACTATGGTCCGGGAGCTGCAGAACAGAGCCAGCCAGGAACCCTGATGGTGTTGAGAAGGGGGTTACCCAACACCGTCGGTCTCTCACTGCTAATCTCCTGGTCCTGACATTCCAAAACCTGGTGGACTGGAAAAGGAAAATGGAGACCTGTGGATGGGGATGGTGCCCTAGCAGTATGGGTTGGGGATGGCAGCAAACCCAACTCGATTTGGGCTTTGAGGAAACTCTTCATCATCCTATCCATATCCAAAGGAAGGAGACTTCTGGATGATCTGGACAAAGCTGAAGAGTGGCCAGATCTTGCTCGGGATCCGGTCTTGGATCCTGAAGCTCTATAGGCTAGAGAAGGAGATTGGTTGTGACATCTGGGATCCAACCTCCTGGAGGACTCAGAAGGGGAGCTCTCTATGACAATAGGATCCAATGGTACTATCAGTCCTTACAACCTTGTAGGATCTGAAGACTTGGGAGCCATACTGGATGGATCTGTCAAACTGGTCAGATCCAGGGCGGCTTGCTTCCACTTGGATCAGATAGCCTCCGATCTGATGAGGCCTTGGATCTGAGAGTCTGAGCCGAAGCTCTAGGAACAACAGACCTCGTATCTGAAACCAAAGAGGCTGGGCTCTGATACTTGGCTTTTTAGAGAGAGAAGACAACTCCCAAGAGGAAGGAGGGAGGGGTCTCTTCTTCGGCTCCTGTGAGGACTTGGAAGGGGAGTCCAAAGGCAGAGGACCACCCTGAGCCAAGCCCTTGAGGAGAAGCCTGTTGTGGCACTCTACCAGGGCCCTGCAGTTGAATGCAGCACAAATGTCAAATTCAACCTCCAGGTGTGCCAACCCTAAACTATAGAGACACAAACACTATAGATAGTAAAGATACTTTAAAAGGAAAGAAAAGGAGCCAAGAAAAAGGCATTATGTAACAATTCCCTGTGCTTGAGCCTAGACCACATCTGGAGCGATTCAGTGGCAAACGAGATCTGAAGGTCAGATGGCAGCAAGGGATTATGGGAAGGTGAGGAGCTTGAGCTCTGGATCTGTCTGACATGTTGCCGGCTCGGATCTGAGGTCGGATCCTGGATCCATCTGTGAAGAATAATGAATGGACAGCATCAGATCAAAGTTTTTTCTTAAATATGGAGTTTTTTTCCCTGAATGGAACTTATCTGCCCAGCAAAGGAACAGCACAAGCCATCCGTTGATCCTTGAAAGCCTCACAGGAGGGTATTCCTTGACGTCAGGAAAGCTCTGAAGGGCCTAATGCCCCAATTTTTCTTTTAAGTTAGCTCAGTTCAAGATGACTAATATTTTGGGTGTATAGAAGATGCTCTGAAGCTTTGGAAGCTGGCCAGCTGTAATATCCTTGCAGGATATAGACCATACAGCTTAGGCTACTGCAGCAGTTATCGATAAAAAGAACATCTATACTTTTACAAAGATATTTACTATGTCACCTCAATAACTCATAAAAAAGCTGGGCATGCTCCATAAATCTAAGTTTTAATTCACTGAAACAGCACAGTTAAACAGTGATACTACCTACATTACTCTTATTCTTCATCTGTTTTTATTCACACTCCAAAAAACACCTCCATACATTGGAACAAACTTATACACTGTTACAAAATACACCACAAATGAACTAAATAAAACTCACTACTATAAAGTCCTATAAAAATAAAATGGCAAGATAGATTAACTACAGACAGTGAATGAACTAAAAACTACCAGAAAAACAGCATTCAAAGCTAATGCATGTCTATCTTTAGCCACTATAGTTGATAACTGTGTTCTAACCAGAAGTCCAACTGTGACGCCCATGCACTGGCCCAGCAATCAAGGAGCCTTGATCCTCACCACTAACACCAGTGAGGGGCGCCCCATATAGGTTCATAGGTTCATACTAGGCTATCTGCCCTGGGGCAATTATAAGCCTAGCCTGATTCTGTATGGCTTACGCCACCCCTTGATTTGAGTATACTGTGCCCTTTTTAAGGTTTAGTTTACTGTGCCTCTGTCTAATAGTGACACAGGAGTATATAGGGAAAGGATAATAAATACACACACAGTAAAGTACAATTTCCCTTAAGAGCACACAGCAGAGATCACAGTCAGTCTAGGGCTGGTTGCTTCCTTTCTCTCCAGGTCTCCAATAAGACTCCCCACTGGCACAGCTATACGGTCCAGATCTCAGCCTAGTGGGCAAGCTAAAACCTACAGTACCCTCGCTGTCCAACCAGTGCTTTGTGTCCCTGCCCAAGTAGCTGACACACACACACACACACACACACACACACACACACACACACACACACACACACACACACACACACACACACTTTGAGATACGAGTTTATATAACCACACAGACACTCCTGGGGAAGGCTGTCACAGGTTATCCAGCTGTGCCCATTTTACCCAGACTATACTGTAGAAATAATGCCACCACCCAGCTAATATTTATCAGCTGCTCAAAGGCCCTTATGAAGGGTGTCCAATTATTACTGTGCAATATTATTATCCACATGGTAAGTGCAACCAAAAAGTCAAGACTTATTTGGAGTGTCTTGGTACAGTATCACTATATACATGCAATGTACTCTTAGAGCTTAAATTATCTCTACACAAAACAACTACTGTTGAAAGGCTTAAAATATTTAATAATAAAAACACAAGACAACACTTCTTACCACACAGTGCTAGTCAAGAGTTCAGAGATCACAGAGAAATACTTAAAATAATAAAGTAGCAAAAGTTCTGACATCACAGAAAAACAAACTAGTCTAATATTCCTATTTCCTGGCTATATCTAAGGAAAACACAGTTATAAAATCCTACTTGCATCTAGACACAAGCAGAGATCTGGTGAGTTGGATGTTCTCAAGACAAATGCTCTCATGCTCTCATTCTTTCTGCCCTTAAATTGATAACACAGTACCACTGATTCATTTCAGATTACATCATTTCTTTCTGGCTCCCAGGCTAACAGATTCTCAGAGGTTAATAGCCCTTGATCTTGCAGCTGGTCAGGAAGCCAGAACAATAAAATAATTTATACATGCAAATTCTAGCAATTAACTCTGGCCTCAAAACAATAGGCAGAATTCCTTCATCCAGACATATAGGCTATGAGTTTTAACATCAAAGAATTGACTTGTTAGCTTTGTTACAGCAGAGTGCATCGTTACATTTTTGAGGTTCCACATTTAACACCATTTTTTCCCATTTAAGAGAACAAGCTTGTGGCTTATATTAATATTTACAAATGACAGAATTATCTACAAAATTCTATCTGGCTAGGCTGGCAGCCTTAACCTATCTTCACACTAACATCACAAACTCATAACATCTTACTAGTGTCTAAAATCAAATAATTGTCATGGTAACTCCTTATACTGTGTTGATGTAGGCAAGTTACGGAGTTCTATCCCTTGTACCTTAGAAATGAAACCAATCAAAACAGATTTCTGGATAAAGTAAATATTTATCTAGCTTCCAAGTGGTCTTGCCCTAGCACCTGATACTTCTGTCTTTCCTCTGTAACACCTTCTATCTCATAATCAGTACAGATCAACCCCCATTCTATGTTTCCTTCTAATCTCATCCTAATTTCTATTTTCACTTCTGCCACAGCTTCCATGTTATTTCTCACCATTACTTCCATTCTTTCCTCTTTTTATTCTTGCTATGATTTTATGACTAATACGTTTCATTACTTCCTTAGATATTTTAGTGTTAACTTAAATACCACCTATAAAACATAATGCATATACATCTGTAAAGTTGTATACAAACGTTGCCACTGCTTGTACTTATTAAAGGCATTCATGCTGTTTCATGCCTGAAATATTGTTTGTTCTTAATTTGTATTCTAACTTTGTAGAGCTTTTCTTCAGGGCCTCAGCTGAAAACAGGCTTTTGATCAGTCATACTGCCCTGGTTAACAAATAGAAATAAATAAATAAATAAATAAATAAATAAATAAATAAATAAAATAAATACAATTTAAAAGTCTACCAGGTCAATATTTTTGCATCTTTTATACATTCTAAAATGTGTTTACTGTTCATCTATGTACTGCTGCATTTATGGTATATGTATGGTAAATTAACTTTATATGACAAGCAATTATTAACCATGTCTGTAGTATTTGTCTAATCAGTAAATTTGATAAAGAAATATCCCAGTTTTCTACTCCTCACTTTATATCCTTTCAGTGTGTTATGTTTTTGTCTATACTCTGTCCAAGGCCAAATCCCCAAGTAAAAGACAGATTCTGGTAAAGGAGTTTGGAATTTTTAAAAAGCTACTACATCTTTTCATCATTTCTCTTTGAGTTAGTTGCAGAAAGGTAAGTAAGTATGTAACAAGTGCATGCATGATTTCTGATGTTCCCCTAATCACCTCCTCCACCAGCCACATAGACAATTCCTCCAGTGCTGTTACAGGTTGAAAGCAATTAAGCAGTTCCAAGGTCCAAGGAAAAAGCCACTTTCCCCAGACACATACAGACACACACATGGTATACCTGTCAAGTAAAATTTGACCTTGTGCAATTTAACTGCCTGAAAGCACAATCTGGTCGTTACCTGGAAGCTGAGCTAGTGATGAACACTGCTTTAAAGAGAAGTCTTAAAACTACACCACTAGTAAATTGAAGACTCATTAGATTTTTTTTTTAATTTGTTAATCACATAACCCCCCAGGTCACAAGTGTCCCTTTCCACAGGTGACCTGGGAGTACTTTGTGGTTAAGTGACTTGCTCAGGGTCACACAGTAGGCAAAGGTTAATGGAATCAAGTCTTGGACTTTTTGTCAGCTTGGTGGACCAGCTAGGCATAACTGCCTCATTTCTGAAGTACCACAGAAGCACCGTTTGGTTACGTGATGTGCTCAGCCACACTGTTTCTAAGTGGGGATATAAGGAATCAAATGCATGACTACAAGATAAAGCTTGGTGGCAGCTCATTTTGTGAAAAACTACTTAGAGGATAACCACATCATGAACAAATGATCCCTTGGATTCAGAAAGATTTAGTGGAAAGAGGAGGCCTTGGCTCAGAAGGTTTCTGCACCTCGCAAAGTCTTCTGATTCAGAAACCAACTTTACCATTGAGGTTTTCCTCTTGTACAGACCTTATCAAGGACAGCTGCCTTGCAGGAAAGATGCATTCCTGAAAATGTCTGCAGCTCCTGATTTGCTCAGCTGTGAGTGAAAGAATGACTTGGTCAAATGAGATTTCATTCCAGGAGGTAAAACTGACCATCATAAATCATGGCAGTTACCCACTCACATGTACGGGAGTACTCACTGTGCAGGTAAGTTCAGCAAAGATGTGGGGTGGTGAGTATGCTTGTGTGTACATGTCTGTAGGAGCATGAATGAGACTGCATGAGTGTGTGTGTGTGTGTGTGTGTCTATATCTAGATAGTCATACTTCAGGGATTAGGTAGGGAACTGAGAGTCTGGATGTGTGTGTGTGTGTGTGTGTGTGTGTGTGTGTGTGTGTGTGTGTGTGTGTGTGTGTGTGTGTGTGTCTATATCTAGATAGTCATACTTCAGGGATTAGGTAGGGAACTGAGAGTCTGGATGTGCATATGTGTGTGTGTGTGTGTGTGTGTGTGTGTGTGTGTGTGTGTGTGTGTGTGTGTGTGTGTGTGTGTGTGTGTGTGTGTGTGTGTGTGTGTGTTTGTGTGTATGTGTAAGCATGAGTTAGAAGGTGCCTTTGCTAATGCAATGCATGGGCCTATAGGGACAGAACTGACATGGTGAGGTCTGACAGCACTATTATTCAATTTGGAGATATGGTAATGAATTGATAATGAGGCGTTTCTCATTGAGGCTATACCAGTATCCGAATCACATTTTCATGCCATCATGTTAACAGACCAATCCATGCTGAATAATTAGCGAGAGTGATGATTATACTGAATCCCTTGGGATATAAGCTATACTTATCTTATTCATTTAAAATATAACTAGATTGATATAAAAATATATATAAGCTTAGCACCATCTTTTCATGCAGAGGGCTAAACCCCTTACTGTGACTCAGATGACCTGTGTTTGATTAGCATAAACAAGAACTGGAGGTAAAGGCGCCAGAAGGATGGGAGTGAAGCAGCCTCTGGCTTGTCCATCCTTGGGGGGAGGGAGGTAGCTTGTCTCACCACTTGGACGAAGCCCAGTGGGAGCTCTGGGTGGCACAACTCATGTAGACTGAGCCAAAGGGTCATGCTCTCACTGCTTAACAGCGTAGGTACAAAGCAGCCACATGAGGAAGCTCACACGTGCCCCCTTCAGAGGAACAGTGGCTTAAACATCCCTCTGAGCTGCCACAGTGGGGTTAGGAGTTCCTGGAGCTGGAAGGGAAACTGCAAAAGTCCACATGGATGACACCAGTGACCAACTCTCACTTCATGGGGGGCACTAGGGCCATTTAAACCTGTGCCCCCATATAGAAATGAATGGGACAAACTGATGAGTGGCAGAATAAAGGCTATAAAAAACAGATATATGCCTAGCTATCATTTTGTTAGGAGTTAGTATAATTAGTATGTTTAAATTATCAGTTTCTTTTGCCAAGTACGTTTTGTGTTTACATAAGCTGAATGGCAGTCATTGATTTTTACCTCCTGTTCACTGCTTATGTGCCTTTCAAGAACAGCTCTACTAAAATTAATATTTATTTAAAATTTTATTAAAGCTTATATTGAAGAGTTAGGAATGTATATGCTATGTATAGATATGTAGTGAATCTCAACAAAGTCATTTCCTTTTTAAAAGTTTTTGGAGGGAAATCAAGGTGTCAATTAAGCAATTATTCAATATTTGGCAATGTATAAAATGGTTGAGTAGAAACAGTAATAGTATTCTGAAGAAGTTCATAAGGACGAAACCTAGGTCAATAAAGAAGATACTATTGCAAAATTTGTGTGGCGGTTATCGTTTTGTTGGTTGGAAAACAAGTATCTTTTTTCTCAGATTTGCATTTGTTTCATCTCCTCATTGGCATCGACTACACCTTGCTTTAATTCTAATATTTATTTACTGTTTGGATTACATTTCATATTAGTGGTGCTTTTTCTGTCCATTCTTATTTATTACTAAGGTCACATGCATTAGACACAACGGCACAGAAAAGTCTTGATGACCGAAGATCATTCAGCCCACTTAGTCTTATACAGAACTTGCTGGACAGATATATTTGTATCCCAACAGCTATCTTGTCTATGGAATAAGCTTCCCATCTCTGTAAAACAAAGCCCATCCCTCACTCTCTTCAAGAAGAATTTGAACAAATGGATGGAAAACCATAAATTCACTCCTGGAGAACCATACATTCACTCCTGGAGTACTACCTATGTCTCTTAGAGACAGAGGGAGTCTGCAAAATGACTCAGGGCTCCAACACCCAAAGATCCACTACCTGGGTATTATTGGCTAGGCTTGTAAAGGCTCTTGTGTCATTAGCCTAGTAAACATCTATGAACCTGTGATTAAACAAAATGCACATAATCAAATGCATCTATATACACACACACACACAAACATATAGTCTCAGGTCCATTCCTTGCATTCTCCACACAATTTGGACCTCACAACATTCTTGTGAAGGTTGCTCATTGCACCAGCCACTTTCTCACTGAACAAATTTTCCCCCACATTTCCAAGAATATGTTGACACTCTGCTTTTAAATTGCACCTCTTATTATCACCCATTTTTCTTTTGAAAGGTGTTAACCTTTTGAGCTATGTTTATTGACATGATATAGTCAAGTGCTTCTGTAACGTCTCCACTAGCCTTCCTTTCCTTGATGATGTTTAAGAAGCCTTCATACAGATTTTTTGTTGCCCTCCTCTGAACACTTTTTTAACTTATCATTCAAAAGTGGAAGCCCTAGTAATTAATGCTGTATCCTAGGTGGGATCTTACTGCCTCTCTCTGCAGATAGATTTTTTTTTCTCAGCCTACAGCACTGTAGACTCAGACAATGATATGTGCCTTGGTTCATAGGTAGGTGCTAGGCTATTGGCCCTAGGGCCTATACAAGCCTAGCCAAAAAGGTACCCTAACTTTCGCCACCCAAGAAAATTATTTTCCTGTGCCTCTGTCAAGCAGAACCACAGAAGTGATCCCCGGGGTGAATTTCCTATTACCCATCCAATGAGGGTTTGTTCTGGAGGAGCTCTGTTTGACATAGATAAGTAGTCTGTTCCAGAGTATGGGAAGTCTCTGGGACAGGAATCTATCCCTCCAGCATGTTCTGTTTATTGTGGTGACAAGGTTTAGGTCCCTACAGCGTGTAGCTCGGAGGGATTGGGATTTCTTTAAGTGGAGCATGTCCAACAGCTCTGGGTTTGACATAGCTTTGTATGTTAGGCAGAGATCGCTTCTGATTAGGCGATGTGCGATGGAATAAAGCTGGAGTTTTTTGAGACGGTCTGCGTAAGGCATCTGTTTGAGGCCAGTAATCCTCTTTGTGAGGTATTTTTGAGGCCTTTCCAGTTGTTGTAGATGTCTTGTGAGGTACATACCAAAAGGGGCGTTGTACTCTATAATGGGTCTAATGAGTGATGAGTAGAGGGGAACAATGACCTCTTTTTTTCTGGATGAGAAACCTTTTGTGATGAGGTGTGCCATGTAGTAGGATTTCCTGACCACTGTGGCGATGTGATTATCAAACGAGAGACTACTGTCCACCTGTGTCTCAAGGTCTCTTATCACACTTTCGGTGATGTTCATCATGTTACCCTGCTGCAGTCATCACACTTGGGTTATCCTGCCATCAGGCGGTCCCGCAGTTGGCCTGAATTCCAAAGTCTTGGTCCGGCGTCGGTTGCTGTCGCTTCTTCCCTGACGTCAGTGCGTCAGGGGTATATAAGAGGCATCCGACGCCATTTTCTTCAGTCTTTCTTGCCGCACGGTGCCCGAAGCAGAAGCAGTTCGCAAGTGCCAGTCGGCCGACACCTGAGATTTTCGATTCGAATTTCAGTCCGCAATCTTCAATAAAGCTAAGTACCCCGTTGGGGAACATTTTCTTGCCTCAGTCCGATGTCAGAAAAAGTTAACAATTGCATTTCTTGTGGGAAGCAAATACCTCATAAGGACTTCCATTCCTATTGTATTCCTTACCTAGGCCCAGACCACGACGTCACAGGTTGCCGGTTTTGTGCTAGGTTTAATAAACAAACTATCAAACGCCATTTTGACTTCGCACGGCATTACTTTGGTAGGAAATTTAATTATATCATGCCGCCGGAGCAGCCGACGACCGGCATACATAAAATCGCAAGGATAAGGACAGGCAGCCTAGGAACAAGCCAGACTCCGAGGCCTCTGCTGGGCCTGTCGCCAGTTCTCTGGTTTTCAATGAGGCACCTACGCAGCTCCTGACGACCGCAGAACTGGCCCCCCAGACAGCTGCGGATTCCCAAGCGGAGCCTACTAGGCCGAAGCAGCCATCTTCCGACGCCGGAGCAGAAGTAGACCCCAGTGCAGTGGAAACACCTTCAGTTGCAGAAGGTGTCTTCAGACCGACTACACTCACCATTAAATCTTATGCTAAGCTTAAAACTCCTTTAAAACCTAAGAAGACTGTACATCAGTCTACAGTTCAAGGCCCCATGCCTAAGAAACAGATGCTTAAGATGGCTGAAGATTTGATTATCCTAATCAGGGTTTCCCATCCCCCTCCTGATAAAAGACCAAGACAAGAGGAGGATTATGCTTCCTCTGACCAGGTTTCAATTTCCTCAGATTCTTCTGAGGAGCAGGATTACACTTTTACACCTTATGAAGACTCTGATGCTGAAGACTCTATTCCCTCAGCGTCTCCCCTGAAGACTACTCCTTTGGGGAAACTTTACAAACCATGAGGGAACATTTCCACTGGGAAGGCCAGGACTACTCTGATTCTAAGAAAAGGCTCAGAGAGTTCCTTTTATTACCCCTGCACAGACCTCTTGCTATCCCTCCAGTTTTAGATATTGTGGATGATGTTTACTTGGAGTCTAGTTTAAATCCAGACTCTCTACCTCCTGCTCCAGCCAAACCAGACAGATATTACAGAGTACCTGACTCACACAAATTCCTTTATAAAAGCCCTGTGGCTGGCCCAGAAACAATTTCCCAGGGTCCTAAGGGAGCTAAAGCTTCTATGGCTAAAAATCCTGTGCCCTCTGAAAGGGATTCCAGAGCCCTAGATAGATGGGGAAAGAAAATATACACGTCAGCAACTCTGGCTATGAGAGCATTAAATTGTCAGTTTCACATGTTGAAATATCAGCAATTCCTAATGTCTCAATTAAAACAAAAAATGAGCACACATTCTGAACAGCCTGAATTCAAGGAATTGCAGGATCTGTTGCATGCAGCTGAACAGGTGGGCAAACATACTTTACAATGCGGATTTGATTCGTTGGAAGCTTCCTGTAGAGCAGCTGTTACTGGGTCTGTCATAAATAGACATGCTTGGTTAAAAGAACAAACCCTTCCTGATCATGTTAAAGCAAAATTATTGGATGCACCTTTACAGCAGGATGTATTATTTGGTGTCAAAGCAGAAGGGGTTTTAAAGAAAATGGAGGATAAGGCAAAGTCTATGCAGACGGTCAAGGATTTTTTGCAGGTACAACCCCCTCTTTTCAGCAGAAATTGGCCAACAAAAAACTGGTCCTTTCCAGTTTCTGACAGATCACAGAGGGGCAAATACAGATGCCCAAGGGGCAGAGGTCAGTCACAAGGCCCTTACAAACCTCGCCAATGGGGTACTGCTACCCAGAAAGGAGGAGAAGACAGGCCCCAAGCCAGCAGAAGACAAACACAATGACTCAATCCTCAAACTACCAAGCAAATCTCTCCTGTCAGCTCCCTTTGGAGGAAAATTAGCATTTTTTGCAGACAACTGGCACATCATCACAAAAGACAAATGGGTCCTAAACATTGTCTCCAAGGATACAGATTCCACTTTCATACCTTACCAAGGATAAGAGGAATGCCAAACCTGCCACCAAATCAATGGGCAGAGGCACAAAAACAAATTACAGCTCTCATGGACATGAGAGCCATTCAACAGGTACCTACACAGGAGCAAGGACAAGGATTTTACTCAAGACTCTTTCTAGTCCCAAGAAAGGACAAAGCATGGAGACCCATTCTGGATCTTTAAATTCTGAACACCTATCTGCAAGTACCAACATTCAAGATGCTAACACTACAGCAGCTTCTTCCCATGCTGGGCAAGAATGCTTGGCTAGTAACTCAAGGAGGCATACCTGCATGTCCCTATCAGACAAAATTGCAGAAGATACCTCCGCTTCATTGCAGGTTCAACACATTATCAAATCTCTACACTGCCCTTTGGCTTATCTACTGCGCCCAGGGTCTTCACAAAATGCCTGACACCAGTAATTGCATACTGCAGACAAAGAGGAATTCAAATATACCCATACCTGGATGACTGCCTTATTCAAGCAGAAAGCAAGGATATTCTTTTAAAGCATCTGGCATTTGTCAAACACCTTCTAAGTTGCCTAGGGTACACAGTAAACGAAAAGAAATCAAAACTAGTGCCCTCACAAAACATAATATTCCTGGGTGCCAGCTTGAATACAATGGCCCAGATGGCTTACCTCACGCCAGACAAGCAACAACAGCTGACTCAATATTTCAAAATAATGGCAACAAAGACCCAACTCCCTGCAAGAAAAATTCTGCAGGCCTTGGGATTCATGGCATCTTGTATACTACTAATACCATTTGCAAAACTGCATATGAGGAAATTACAGTGTTACCTGAAAAGCGTATGGACTCAGCACAGCCACAGCTTGGAAACAATGATACCACTCATTCCCTGCCTTCAACAGGAGTTTCTATGGTGGGCACAGGCATGTCACCTCAACAAGGGTCAGCCTTTCACCTTACCCACAGCCAGGCAAACTATGACAACAGATGCATCGGACGATGCCTGGGGAGCACACATGGCAGGACAGTGCATTCAGGGCAAATGGACTACAGATCAGAGGCATCTGCATATCAATCAAAAAGAAATGCTAGCAGTACAGAATGCCCTAACAGCTTTCAAAGATGTTTTACACCCAGGGCAACTAATAATAAAGACGGACAATACCACAATAATGTGGTACATAAACAAGCAAGGGGGCACACATTCCTACCCTCTATGCAGGCAAGCAATGACCTTGTGGAACACTGCACTGTCTTACCAGGTTCAATTACAAGCACAATTCCTGCCAGGAAAGAAAAACACATTGGCAGACGACCTAAGCAGAAACATCATGGATCCACACGAGTGGAAACTAGATCCACAAGTATTTGCAATGCTAGCTCAAAAATGGGGACGCCCAGACATAGATCTGTTTGCAAGCCCCCACAACTACCAACTTCAAAAATTTTGCACAAGGACATTCCATCCACAAGCTTGGAAAGTGGACACCCTCTCATTCAGTTGGAAAACATTAACAGTGTATGCCTTTCCTCCACTGCCTCTTCTAGCAAAGGTGCTGCTGAAAGTCAGATTAGAGAGGCCACAAATGATACACATTGCACCAGACTGGCCACGCCAGCATTGGTATCCAATTCTAAGGATCATGGCCCACGGCCCACCATGGATTTTACCACAAATTCCTCACCTACTCACCCAGTGAGACAGTCAGATTCTACACAACCAGCTCAAGACTTTAAACCTGGCTGCATGGCAAATTACCTAAACAACCAGCCAACACCTCTATCCAAAGCTGTTATGGATGTCATTCTGGAGGCCAGGAGGCCCAGCACCAGGAAAACCTATTCAGACAAATGGAAAAGATTTTGCGCCTGGAACCAGGCTAAAGGCCAAAATCCCCTTGATCCAAACATCCCTCATATTCTACAATATTTAACTGATATGTTGCACAAAGGACTTTCCTTTTCATCTATTAAGATCCACACCTCAGCAATTTCAGCTCATTACAACACGGATCCTCCTTTATTCTCACATCCACTCCTAAGACAGTACCTCAGAGGGGCTAAGAACATAAGACCGCCAAGGAGAGCAGCAACACCTACTTGGGATCTCAATTTTGTTCTGGAAAAGATTACACTGCCGCCCATTGAGCCAGCTTTTTCAGCTGATTTAAAATTTCTTTCATGGAAAACTGCCCTGCTACTAGCAATAACCTCAGCTAGAAGAGTCTCAGAGCTACAGGCACTAATGGCAGTGGAGCCTTTCCTCATTTTTCATCAAGACAGTCTCTCTACGAACTAACCCTTCCTTTATGCCAAAGGTGGTATCCAGTGTGGCCCTAAACCAAACCATTCATTTGCCCACCTTTTTCCCAAATCCCCAGAACAAAGGAGAAAGACTCCTGCACTCTTTGGACATTCACAGGCAATTACATTACTACTTGGATAAAACTAAGGCTTTCAGAAAAACTGATCAGCTCTTTGTAGCCTATGCTACAGGATCACAAGGAAAAGCTATCTCAAAACAGACCATTTCTAAATGGATAGGGCATTGCATACGTTTCTGCTACACGCATCATGGGAAACCGGTACCTACTAACATTAGGTCCCACTCCACCAGGGCTACAGCTACATCAGCAGCCTTTCTCAGGGGAGTGCCAACCAAGGATATTCTGGAAGCTGCAACTTGGAGTTCAGTGCACACCTTCACCAAACACTATCACTTACCTCTATATTCAAAGACTAGAGCTGGTTTTGCCACTGCAGTTTTGCAGGGCCTACTAGCTTCTTCTAACCCTGTTTAACTCCTCCTCCCATCCTTAGCTTTGGGATTCAACCCAAGTGTGATGACTGCAGCAGGGTAACACGATGAACATAGTACAGTTTTGTACCTACCATTAATGTAGATGTTCGAGTGTTCACCCTGCTGCAGTCCAGGTTACCCTTCCTCCATCCCCTCTGAACTAGCTGAACTTATCTATACCACTCTATCCTATACTACCTCTGTGGTGTATTTGCTTGTGCCTAAAGGTATTGTTTTATTTTTATCTAGCTATATATATATATATATATATATATATATATATATATATATATATATATTTTTTTTTTTTTGCCTACCTATTGGGGGCACCTGACATCTGGGGCAAGAAAAACTGAAGAAAATGGCGTCGGATGCCTCTTATATACCCCTGGCGCACTGACGTCAGGGAAGAAGCGACAGCAACTGACACCGTACCAAGACTTTGGAATTCAGGCCGACTGCGGGACCGCCTGACGGCAGGATAACCCAAGTGTGATGACTGCAGCAGGGTGAACACTCAAACATCTACATTTATGGTAGGTACAAAACTATACTTTAAGTAGACTACCGCCTATGTGGTAGTTCATGGGTACAGAGTTTTTACCAAAGGGGATGACAATGCACTTTTTGGCATTGAGCTTGAGACCATGTCTTTGACACCAGGCATCTGTCTCAGTGAGGCCCTTTTGTAGGATGTCCACATCGTTAGGAGTTTCGATTATGGCTCCTAGTTTGCAGTCATCTGCGAATTTAGTTAGCCAAAGACCTTCTGTGTTTGATATCTACTTCTCTTAAGTACAGGCTAACAGGAGAGGACCTAGGACTGAACCCTGTGGTACTCCACTTGTCACTGGTCTGAAGTCTGATTTGGAGTCTGCTACTTTCACAGTGTGGGTTCTGTCAGTAAGTCAGTTGGCAACCCATCTTGTGACATAGGGATTTATACCTAATTTAGTGAGTTTATCTATAATTCCAGAGTGGGGGATGGTGTCGAACGCCTTGGCGAGATCTAGATAGGCTGTGTGAACCACCTTACCCTCCATCTATGGCTTTGGTGACTACTTCAAAGAAGTCTATCAGGTTTAGGAGACATGATCTGCCTTTTACAAACCCAAACTGTGTGGGGTCCAGAGTTTGGAGATCTCCAATGTCTTTGTTTATGAGTTCCATGATGATACGTTCCATGGCCTTGCAGACGAGGCTCGTCAGGCTAATGGGGCAGTAGTTCCCGGGGTCTATTGTGGCCCCCCCCTTTTGTGGAGTGGGATAACTGTCATGGTGCGCCATTCAATGGGCACAAAGCCTGAGGTGAGGCTATGATTGAACATGGTACTTAGATGGGGTGCCAGTTCATTCTGTAGTTCATGTAGAAGGCAGCCTGGGATGTTGTCAGGTCCCATGGATGCTGTGTTCTTGGCTTTGGAGAGTGAGGTTTTTAGCTATGCAGCCATGATTACAGGAACTTTGCATTCTTCCGGTATAAAGATGGGCCCTTTGGGGGTGAGAGGGGGGTAAAGTTAGCACTGAACCAATCTGCCAGGATATTGGCAATATCAGTTGGTTCTGTATATTTAGTGTCATTGTGCTGTAACTCAGAGCAGATCTGAATGTTGCCATTGAGATTTTTGACATAGCTATAGAATGCTTTGTGGTTGTCTTTAGAATCAGTGGCAATTTTGTTTTCATAACTAGCTTTGGAGGATTTTATGAGGGATCTCAGCTTCTTACTGAGGCTGACCAGGGAGTTCCTCCAATCGTGGGATTTTACTCTTTTTTGCAACAGTTTCTTTCTTCTGTTATAGAGTTTGTTTATGGCAGAAGACCAACAGATTGGCTTCCTTTTTTTGGAGGATAGCATCTTGGTTCTGTTAGGGATAGCACGATCCATGCACTCGTGTAAGTGCTTATAAAGTGCATTTGTGTAGGATTCAGCACTCGTACCTCTATTGTCCATCTGCATGGGTGTCGTGAAGTTTGCCACTTCTGTCTTAAGAAGCGCAAAGTTGGCTTTGGAGAAATTTTTTACGGTTGTTTTCCTAATGGGGGGGTGGAAGCGGCATGCGGATGTCTAGAGTGATTAGCTTGTGGTCGGATCTGACCAACGAGGAGCTGACCTCTGGTGTGGAACACCGGTCACCCATGTTGGTGATGACCAGGTCTAGGATATTGCTGCCCCTGGTGGGGGTGTGGATAAGTTGATCCAAGGCGTTGGAATTGATGATTTCCAGAAAACGTTGAGCAAAAGAGTTGATACATGAGTAGTTTTCCCAGTTAATGGTAGGGTAGTTGAAATCACCCATTATTAGAGTGTTGGGTTGTACCTTAATATTTTCCAGTGTATCAAGAAAAAAGGAGTGGGAATCCTGGGGCATGGTGGGGGGGTCTGTAGCAAGCTACAATCTGGATTGCGGTTTTTCCCAGAGTTAGTTGAACTTGGATAATCTCGGATGCATTATGCTGAGCAACTAGCTTGGAGGTGTGGATATCCTTAATGAATATGGACACACCTCCACCTTTAGTGATTCGGTCCGGGTTTGGTGGCCGAAAGGTGTGGTATGAATTATAGCCTGGTAATGCAGGGGTGCTCTCTGGAGCTTTGAACCAGGTCTGCGTCACTGCACAGATGTCAATGTTCTCCATTTTAAGGAGTGCCTTGAGTGAGTGCATTTTGAGGTTTAGACTTCTAGCATTGAGTAGCATTACCCTCAGATTTTGCTTGCTTGTACCTGTCACAGTGGTGAATTTGTCATTTGAACCTTGCCTAAAAAAGGCACTACAGGGGTGGCAAGAGCCTTTGCCAGTATCCGGAATCCCAAGGGTGACAGGTGCAGGCCATCTCTGGCAAAGCAACGTGGTCTGTCGATCATGTCATCCCAGGCAGACAGATACTGGATTCCCTTAGAATGACACCAGAAGCTTAGCCAATAGTTAAAGTCAATCATTTTGTCCTTGTACTGTGGTGTCATTCTGGGTGATGGCAGGATGCTACTCAGGGCTACGGTCATACCGGCCTGGGCTACAAGATTGGAGAGCTCCTCCATGTCTCTTTTCATGTAGTCCAGGGAGGTACATCTCAGGTCATTCACGCCAACATGGACAATGACAGAGTCATATTTGTACTTGTTGTGGAGTGACCTGAGTGCATGCATTATGTGGCAGATCCTGGCACCTGGCACCTGACAGGCAGCTGACAGTAACTTTTTCCTTGTTTAGTCTGGTGAGTGGAACATCAGTGTGCCTGACTATAGAGTCACCTATGACTAGAGTGTTGGGTACGCTATGCCTTATGGGCTGTAGTTGAGTGGCACACTGAGTATGTGGGCTATGTGTCATTTGGGTTGTGTTGGAAGGTGGAGGTTGCTTGCATTTTTTCTTTGGAGATCTCTGTTGTTTGAGCAGATTTGTAGTGAGAGCCTCCGCAAATGTAGGTGTGTGTTTTGTGCTTCTGTGTGTGTGTTTTGGTGGTGTAGGTTTTGAGGGACTATGTGATGAATGTGGTGCGGTGCAAGTGTTTACCTTCTCCTCTTGACTGTCTAGGCCAGTCTTTGGTGAAGAGAGCTTTGCTTCTAGTTTGGCTATATAAGTGCATCTCTCACATGTCGTAGTGTTGGGTGGTAGGAGGAGAGGGTTGTCTGTGTACATGAGGGAACTGCTGCATTGTCCCAAGATGTCCAGATTCATCAGGTAGACAGGAGAAAACACAGGGAGCTGACCTTTAGACATGCCTGAATAGGTGCTTATTTATTAAGTACTAAAAACTGTTTTCCACTAGACAAGTGAGGAAAGTTGATTGCTGTAGTAATTTGTAACTTATTTAGTGCTTACAATGAGTTTTGAACAAGTGCTGAGATCAAAGAAACAGATGAGTGCTAAAACTAAAAAGCTGGCTAGTTGCAAGGGAAATTCTGAAGAACAGACTTTATGGCGCCAGGAATAGTTTAAACCCAGTTAAGTGGGGAGGGGGGCTTAGGAGTTCACAAACAGTCCTGGACACAGGAAATCCGTATCTGACCTGCCACAGGAAAGGGGGGGAAGCAAGCTTAGAATTTTATTTTTCCAGTGAAGTGGAAATGGAGAAAGCTGGAACAGAAGTTAATTCAACGTTAAGAATCTGAGTGGGTTGGCCTTCACAAATGTTCTCTATTAGATTGAGTGAACTAATGAAACTAGACTGGGAGGAGTGTCACAGATCAAATATACAGTATGGGCGGGCAACTGCAAAGCCACCGAGTATAAGAACACACAACACTAGGGAGGACGGTGGGTGGAAAAATTACAGTTCCTAGCTGTAGCCACTAAATGAAAGTTTTAAACAGATCAAGGAGCAGACTCGAGAATGCTTTTAACTATTGATGTTGTTGTGTCTTTCGGCTTTTCCCGGTTAGGGTTCGCCATAGTGGAACTCCGGTCCGCTAATGATTGGCAGTGGATTTTTACGTGCCAAGTTGCCAGCCCTGACGCACAACCTTCAACGAAGGTACGCCCATTCACGCATGTCTCCACACAGAAGACGCTCTAGCTGAGAATCGAACAGGACAACGTCTTACTGTGAGGCGACAATGCTACCGCAGCACCACCACTGCAGCACGAGAATGCTTTTAACTGTAAACAGACAAAAATGCACAGAAAAGCTCGGACAGAGCACTCACAAACAGAAAATACAACTCTCAGTATGAAAAAGCAGTTTACAGTTAAGTAATGTTAAAACAGTATAAAACATACATAAATGCAGTGAAACAATAAAAAAAAAGCTTTAGAACAGTGCAAAATGTATTAGATCAACTGTATAGCACAATTATAAGCATTTCAGAAGTGCAGTTCAGTGAAATAAGTGTAAGAAATAACTTATCCTGCTCTTGGAATCTTAAGGAATTTCCACTTATGCAATGCAATCCAGAGCCTGACAATACAAGCAGAACCTTTATAAGACACAGGGTTTATATAGCAGTAAGACGAAGAGTTGGAAGATCAGATTGCTACTCAGCCTCTGCTATTACCCAATCACTCGTACTACAGAAGGTCTTGGTATTATCTCCTGTATATAGTGAACATCCATAATGTAATTGTTCACTCGTATTTTACGTGTGTGTGACCATTTGTTAGCTTTCTTTTTAGTACTGTTTGTAACTTTTGTAATCTAATATGTTTCAAGTCAATACACCTGTTCTAGCATGTTTTTTTCTCTGATTACTTTTGTCATATTAGTTTAACTACTACTTCCTGAATGTGCAATAGTCAGGAGTGAGTCACCACTTCATACATATGTAATATGAACATCAGAATAAATCATACTACAACTGATGAAGTGCAATATTCTAAGAAATCACAATGTAAAGTCATAGTCTTGCAATACCTACTAGTATAATACTGTCTAATGTCTTCCTGTCCAATTGTGGTAATTTATTGTGTTGCTAATATTTTAATTATTACCGTATGTGCATTAGTCTTACTGTCATTCAAACTTTGTGTGCATTGTTATGTCTTGCACGAGGACCAAAGCAGTGTAATTTCATTCAGCTTGCACAGCTGTGTATATTTGATCGACAAAGTTTACTTTGACTAACTCTAAAATGTTTTTGTTTACTATGTCATATGATTACTTATGTTATATGTACTACTTGGAGCTTTTCTCCTCAGGTCTCTGCTGAAAAGGGACTGCTGCCCATTCAGACTAACCCGGTTAACAAATGTCAAATAAATAAATAATGACTTACTTACTTAATTATTTTATTCATTTTGCTCTGGTTATATTCAATCTTAGCATCCATAGCCTTCATTGTTTCATTACGACTTGCTGATTGTTTTAACATTTCCCCTTTTATTATTGCTTTATCAGTAACATACTCATTTCACAAGAGTTTATTTTCCAGATGTATTACTTTCCCCTAAATTTAATATTCCATATCTGACTATTCCTCCAGTTTTGCCAACTCATTTCCCATCCTTAACTACTCCCGTGCAACATCCTTGCTGTAAAAGTGTATCACCCGCAAAAAAAAAAAAAGCCACTTTTCCTTACAGGTCATCTGCAACTCCCTTTATACATACACCAGAAGCATCAGTGATCCCTATGCTACCTCACTAGTAACTTCTTTCTTAAGAATGTTCTTCATTCCTTTATTTCCCTTAGTGCTCGATTATCCAGGCAAAGTTTAACACATACTACCTGCCAGGGATACACTTCAAGGCTGTTTCATTTTCATGTTAAAATTTTATATGTTACAATCCCAAATGCTTTACTAAAAATTCTAGACAAGCCATAAAAGTCCCTATCTAATCTGCTACTTTGGCCATAATATCAAGAAACTATTAGATTCATCTGACATGGACTTCACACTATGACTGCATACAGTCTTAGATCCCTTGTCTCACTAGAATTATAAACAGTACCAGTTATTTCCTTCATAACTGGTTCCTGCAATTGACTTTGTCTAGGTTAGTCATTTCTCCTTTCCCTTTGCTCACAGTCTTTTTTTAAACAAGAAACATCTTTATTAAATCTTCATGTATGACACAGGCGATCATACATTTATACAAATGAAAACAAACCATACTGACATAATTTTAGTTGCAAACATTTTACATCTCTTCTAATCTATCCAGTTATTGTCAGTCAGACATTACATAGCTAATTCAAATCCTGCTTTATTTTAAACCTTGCATGTGTTGAGCACATAATTCCTATTTTCCTATGTAATTTGCTCCTACCCTTTTCTAAAGATTCCAATTTCAGTTGTTTTATCTCTGTTACTATATTCACTACTTCTAGTAATGTTGGTTTAGACTTTGATTTCCATTTTCTAGTAATTTCTTTTTTGGCAGCCACCATAATTAGACTCAGCAAAGCCTTACTATGTCTAGGCAATTCCAGTTCTGTATCATAGTTCAAAAAACTCATTTTATTAGTTACACCAATTTGATCACCCAGTATCTCTAACAGAGTGGCCTGCAGGGAATCTTTAAAGTCTGACAACTCATTACACTCTCAGAAAATATGTTCCCAGTTACCTCTTTCTTCCCCATCACACCTTCAATATTTGCTGTCTACCTGAGGAAAAATTCTCTGGAGTCTATTTGGGGTATAAAAATACATATGTAAGCACTTCCTAGCAACAATCCTAAATCTTCTAGACTTTGTTGCATGTTTGGGAGACATACATATATCCCCATTATTTCTTTGTAAACTGCTTATCCACTCTCACTTCCTAAAATACTTTCTAACCTCCTCTGATTGATTCTTATAGTTATCATGCAATATTTTCAATGCTGTACTAATTATTGCTTTAACAGCAGCTTCTGTTCTAGATTTAACTAAAAACTCTACCAGTGCTGGCCTTTGGCTTAGGATCCCCTTATTTCTTTCTCTTTGCCTATACTCTGATATCAGTCCTCAATAGGGAAGGTAATCTCTATCCTGCAATCCAAAAAAATTCTTGGCCACTTCCCATTCTAGTACTTTTCCCTCTCAAAGTATTTGTTCCCAATACCTTAGTTCTTCTACCAGTTTTCTCCAATAAAGTGCAGTTCCCTCTTGCCTATTGTCTGTATCTTTAATTGCAGTCATCCCTTTCAGAAGAATCTTCTTTCTTCATTACCATGTTGGCTTAGTTCTTAGAATAGTTTCTGTCACTTTATGAATATAATATTTTGCATGGTTATTGTTATTTTTCCATAGTGATCTGCATCCAAAATCCCAGTCTCTCCTTGTTTCTTGAGCTTCCCCCCAATTCATCATCATCCCTTTCCACTTTGAATTATAGTTTTCTGCTTGTGTTATGTATAAAAGCCTTAACCGTGTAGCTCTGAAATAACCCTTCAAATCGGGTAAACCCATACCACCTTGTTCAATTGGAAGAATCAGTTTATCCCACTTGACTCTTGCCGCCTTCCCCTCCCACATAAAATCCTTTAGCTCTTTATTAATTGCTATCTACAACTTCTCCTCTGGTTGATAAAAACATGCCTGAACTGTGTATAAAACTAAAGGGACTAAAAACATTTTAACTGCCTGTATCTTGCTATCCATATCCATATAACAGAGCTTCCAATTTCTGAGTTTTTGTATTATCTTTTGTTTAGTCTATTCTTACATAGCCACACCAGAATCCTTTTTAATCCATACTCCTAAGTACTTAATTTTATCATGTCCCCACAAATATGGATATTGCTGAACCAATTAGTATGTGAGTTCATAATTTACAGCTATTGCCTTTGTTTTATCTTCATTAATTTTGTATCCCGAAAATGAAATGTCCTTTTCTGGTTTCATCAGGTATAAAATAATAACATCTGCAAACAGAGCCAGCTTTTCTTACCAATTATATCCTTGAATTTCTGAGTCTCTCTTATTTTCTTAGCCAATAGTTCTAAATATAGTGCAAATAACAAATGGGAAAGAGGACACCCCTGCCTGTTTCCTCTGCTCAAACAGAAATTATCCAAGAGGAACCCACTCACCTTAATTTTCACCTTCGATCCCTCATACATCCTCTTAATCAACCTTAGAATGTTATCAGGAAATACAAATGCTTCCATTGCCCTGCTCATAAATTCCCAGCTTACTCTGTCAAATGATTTCTCTGCATCAAGACCCACTAATATCAGTGGTATTCATCTTCCCTCTTGATTATCAATATTCTGTTAATGTTATCAAATGTTTGCCCCCCCCCAAAACCACACTGATTCATGTCTATCAATGTTGGCATAACCTTTGCCATTCTTTTAGCCATTATAGACATAAACACTTTATAATCATGGTTTAAGATTGAAATGGGTCAGTATGAAACTGGATCTGATGGGTCTTTACCTTCTTTAGTTATTACAGCCACCACCGCTTTCTTCCAGGATGTTGGTGCTTCTCCTCCTCTTAAATACTGTTAACATAATGTTACTGATGCTTAACAAAACCTTCCAGATTTTTTACCAGTTATTTCCCTCCTAGCTTCCGAACTTCCACAGGAATACCACAGGAATACCATCTATTCCTGGGGACTATCCTGTTGATTGGTTATACATCACCATTTTTATCTCATCTTGTCCTATCCTATTAGTAATTGAGCCTCATCTACCTCTAACCTTGTCATATTTAATTCTTCTATAAGTGTTTCCATTCATACCTTTTCTTGATTTCCATATTTCTCTGCTGTATACAGGCTATCACAGAATTTCCAAAATACTAATACCTAAGGTTATCTTCCTTGTTATAGACTCCCTAAACTTGGAGACAACTCTTTCTATTTTATGTTGCCTGTGTCATTACACTAAAAGATTTTGTGCTCTGGCATTATTATCAAAAAACAGTTTCTTAACAGCAATCTTTCTAAACTCATGCATATTATCAAGTTAATTCTTTATTTACTTCTTAGCGTGCTGCAGCTCCTCATCTTCTTGTTCTGTGAGGTTCACCCTATTCTGTAATACTTATTTGTCAGTACCTCTAAATAATTCTTGTTGCTTCTAAACCACATCTCTCGTTCTTGTATTTCCTCCCTATTTTTAAACTCCACTTTAATTTTATCCCACTCCCTAGCTATATTTTCAGAAGAAATTTCTGTCTTCTCTAATAACTCCCGAATAATTGCCACTACCCACTCCTTAAATTCCTCTCTTTTCAACAGATAACTGGGAATGTGTCAGTGTCTCATTTTTATTTCATTATCCTGTGTTTTTACTTTAGTTATTATTGGCGTGTGATCAGAAATAGTTATTGGATGCGTATCAAAACTTTCAATTAAATGCACACGGTGCTGTGAAATGCAAGTTCTGTCCAGCCTAGCCCAGTTTTTGTATCTTGGAGAATAATATGTAAATTCACTCCGAACTCCTACTACTGAATTCACATCTTCCATGCCAAATATTTAAAAAATCTACCCTCCTTTTTATATTTTCCCTTCTGGGTCCCCCAGACACATCTTCCCTGCTGCAAATCAAATTCCAGTCCCCAGCTATAAGTAATATTTCTTGGTGAAAATGGATTAATTTCCCAAATATTTCTTAAGCTCCATTACAACAGTTTTAGGTGGAATATAAATACATGCCAGTGCAATACTTTTCCCTTGCAAGTAGCCCCTTAGTACTACATAGCTACCATTATTATCACTTTTATCCTCGTCTATCACTATTGGAGCTCCTCTTGAAATTAATATAAGTACTCCTCCTTTCCTTTGTCCCAGGTATTCTGCTGAATACACGTCCTGAAAACCTTTCTTTATCAAATTCACATGTTCATTTTTTCCCAAATCTGTCTCCTGAAGCATATTTTTTTGCACTCTACATGTTTTAATATAGTTCACTACTCTTTCTTTTTTGTATATATGTGTGAGACCATTTGTGACAAAGGGAAATACTGCCAGCCCAGCTATCTGGAATTTTTTAAATAATTCTATGTCATTTGTGAATATTGATATTATTTTAGTGTGTGTAAAGTATTGAGCTAAAATGTAATCACAGCATGCCCTATTGGAACAGAACAGGAATATACCTGCACTATTGTGACTGTTTAGATGTATATGTTTAATGGAAACTGGAACACAGGAAGTTAACTTGAAAAAAATTCAGATGAAATATTTGAAATTAAATTGTTTCATAACCATATAATAAGAGATGTTATCTCTCAGTTTCAGTGCAGTAGCAGACACAATGTCTAGAGCTAGAAGTTTTTTTGTATTGTCCTAAAAAATAAATAATTACTAGGTTGAAGATGTAGAAGTGTTTTATTGTTTTATGACTTCCAGAATCTGCAAACATCTGAGAGATATGTACCTTTTCACAGGGAGCTGCTAAAATCCTGTTAGCTTCTGAGAAAGGGGTTTAGCTTAGGAACTAAAGTCAAGTGACAAAAAGTGATGCCATCCAAGCTAACCCAGCAGTAATATTTGATATTAATTTAGGAACTCTCTCAGAGAGAGACTGTGCATTTTATATTTTGTCTTTAACCTAACAACATCAGCTGGAAACATCCACTCACCTCTGCACATGCCTTGCTGTAAGTTTTTAGGGCATAGTAACTTTTTTAGATTGAGGCAGGAATATGGTAAAGTGTAGCTTGGATGTTTTCTTTATTTATTTGAGACTGTTCTGCAATCCTGTTTTAAATATTTCCTGTGATTTTGACCTCTGATGTAACTGATTACTTACTGAGTATTGTCTTATTCTTTTATTATTTATTATTAAATGTATTTAAACCTTTTAATTGTGGATGGTCTGTTTAGAGATATTTAAGCTCTTAGAGTACTTGCATATCTATTTTGTGACACTGTATGGGCCACTCCTAAATGGCCTTGCTCTTCGTTAAACTACTATTTGGATTAATAGTAACATTACACAGTAGGATTGGACACCCTTTGCTAAGGGCCTTATAGTAACTGAAAAGTAGGGGCTGGTGGCAGTTGGAAATACCTTATAGTCTGGGCAGAAGGGGGCATAACTAGTAAACCTCTGCCCGCCTTTCCCAGGTGTGTGTTTGTGTATAAATCAAATCTCAAACAGTATGTGTGTCAGCTACTTGGGCAGGGACATGAAGCACTGGTTGGACAGAGAGGGTGCTGGAGATCCTGGTTACTCAGCTGAGATCTCAACCCTATAGCTATGCCAGTGGGGAGTCTTACTGGGGATCTAGAGAAAGAGGGAGAAACCAACCCCAGACTGACTGTGATCTCTGTGTGCTCTTTAGGGAACTTGCACTTTACTGTGTGTGCACTTGTCATCCTCCCAGTGTGTACATCTCCACTGCTGGTAGTGGAGAGGATTGAGGCTCCTTGATTACTGGGCCAGTGCTGGGGCGTCACACCATTAACATTTAAAGATAGTATTGAATGGGCTATTATGTTGAAAATTTATTATTCTCACGTTTTATTTGTAACAGCTTTTTTGTTATGCATCTAGTTCCAGCTTTTGCATTACATGCACACACTAATGTTTGTCAGGTCGACCTTTTATACAGTTGTTTCTTGTCATATCCATTTAAGCCTATGTCACATCTTACAAAATTATTAGTTGAGTACTCACCATAACTTGGTGTCTGTGTTGTCCATTTTCATTCTTCCTCACCAATGGGTTTGGATCTGATCCTCAAATCCGACTCAGCCGCACACAGTAGATTTTGGATCCAGCTCTCGAGCTCCTCTCTCTAACCATAATGCTCTATTCCATCACCAACACTCAGATCGAGTTTGCTGCCTAATCTCCTGTTTTATAGCAGAGACAGACATATATAGAAGATGGACAGAAGAAAGACAGGGCTGAAACCAGGAAATTAATAGTTCCAATACATCAGGAGTGACAAGGATGGGGGAAGGATGGGAGGGAAGGTGAGGAAGAATGAAAATGGACAACACAGATGCTAAGTTATGGTGAGTACATAACTAATAAATTTGATGTTGTTATTTTCATTCTTCTTCACCAATGGAACAGAGTCCCTAGCTATGTAACCTGTGGGAGGTCCTCATGGAAGGACCTGCTGGAGCACTGTTGAACCAAAAGAAGCTCTGCTTCTACAAATGATGTCCAATTTCTAATGCGTAACAAAGGTATGAGTCTTTGGCCAAGTAGCTGCAGCACAAATGTCATCAATGGAAGTCCCTGACCAAACGGCAGATGAAGTAGCCATGTACTGAATAGAATGAGTTTGAGGAGGCTGTGGTAAATTTAGTCCTTTTTGAGAATAAGCCAGTGAAATGCACTTAGTAATTCCCTTGGCTAGAGTAACTTCAGATACTGTCTGATCCATGTGATTTGGAGAGAAGGATACAAAGAAGTGGTCAGACTTCCTGAACTGTTTTGTTCTGTGAAGATAAAAACATAGTTGTCTGTACACATCAAGGAGATGAAGCATGTATTCCCCTCCCTCTTGTTCGCTGTGGGAAGTGTGCCTTTAACTGATGGCCCAAACAAGGAAGTGCCATCAAAGGGGGCAGAGACAAAGGATGTCTTGAAGGGCTCCGCAAAATTGCATAGCCAAATCCAGGCATGTCTCCTTATGGCTATACCTGAACCGGCTGCTTGAGACGTACCTTCCTCTGCATGGGAGGCCTCATCGATGCATTTGAAATGGGCAGGAGAGTAGCCAGTTGAGAGGAAGTATTTTTGAAATCCTCAGCAGACATGGACTCTGAGAAAGAGTATTTGATAACTCCTTAGTCATCTCTGTAACCTAGTGAAATGTGCCAAGTAGTTTAGAGACCTCAGCGTGAAATTAGCTGAAGCGAGCACTCACTTTCCAAATCTGTAAATTGCTCTGGACTCTCTGTTAGATGGATGTATAGAAGAGCTCTGTTCAGCTAGCTCCTTCTTGGTGGCTGCCGCCACCACCACCATATAGCATCAACCTAGACTCCCTTGCTCCAGTGGGGTCTATCAACAGGAGGGGCCAGAAATTTGTCCCGGCACTTGGGAATAAATTTGACAGTGGCTGGTTCCTTCCAAACACAGTGGGAAACCAAGTCAATCAGTTCATCTGCTGAAGGGGGATCATCCAAGACATAGATGGTCCAGAACCGAAAGCCTCCAGAAACACTGATTCTTCTGGATAAGGAGATTGGGAAGAACAGCCACACTTCTGTTTGAGGATCTTGAGGATGTCTCTAAAGGGGGTGTCATCAGGTGGCGATCTGGGGGATCCCTCTCCCTCAACAAAATCAGTGTCTTTTGTGAGAGACTCCCTGGGCGAGTCAATGTGTCTCCTCTTACACTTCCCCTTCCAAGGAATTTCCTCTGTGGGATGTCAACTGGCTGTCCCTGTGGGATAGTTCTGATGGGTTCAGAGCTCGGAATCAATATTGGGGGATGGGTAGGATCTGATACAAGAGAAGGTGATTCCCTGTGAAGAAAGTCTTTCCTAGCACATTGAGGGACCAGGGGAACCTCCCCATCCTTGGAGCTGAAACCTCAGATAAAGGTAGGTTGGTGCCACCCCCCCCTGGATCCGAGCCTCAAGAGGATATTCGGATCTGAGCTGTCCAGGGCTGAGGCTCCAAGATGAAGGGAAGGATCCAACAAAATTAGAGCCAAACCCAACCCTTTGGATCCAGCACTGACCTCACAAATCCAAGACCCACTCTGATCTGAGGGTATCGGAGCAGAACTGGTCAGGGACACCACTGGAGTCAAGGAAGGTACCTTCCTCAGATCCAACACCAAACCTCTCAGGGATCTTGTATCCTGGGACTCCGAACACTGGTTGGATCAAAGAAGTGAAAGAATGGACTTAGCAGGAGCACTCATGGATTCAGGATGGGACAGAGTTGGCAGGACCTCCATCTGGATCTGAGCCTTGAGAAATTTCTGCATCATCCTATCCACATCTGCCTCTGACAAACTCCTAGAAGACCTGGAAGACACTGTGGATGAGGGTCTGGAGTATTTCTTCAGAGTCTGGAAAATTTGGCCTGGTAAAGGAGATACTGGCTTAATGGTATACTCTGGAGTACGGGTCCTGTTGGCAGAGCTAGAAGTTGAATCCGAGGTCTTGAGATCTGATGAGAAGGTAGAAGGAAGTGGAGAAATCCCTTTCGAAGCTGAAACTGTAGGATCCAAAAGGCATTTAGGATTTGGAGAAAGGCTTCTGGTTTCATATCCGAGATTTTTTGGATATTCTCCAATAGCTCCGATGAAGCTCAAAGAGACTTTGGTTTCTGAAGAAACAGATTTTGCTGGTTTGGTGGTAGTTTGAGCCCCAGACAAAGCAGGCAAGAGACCTCTAAGTATGAATTTATTGTGCCTGTTTGCTAATGATCTGGGATTGAAGGTAGAGCATAACGAACAAGCTGTATTGAGGTGGTCAGGTGCTAAACAATAAATGCACTTCTTGTGGACATCCGAATTGGGGATCTTATGCCCACAAGAAGTGCATTTCTTGAACCCTGTCAGTTTCTCAAACATAGGGAAAAAAAGCTAACAACAGAGTAAGCCACACAAGCTAACAATATACAAAGAAATACAGAAATAAATACCAGCTATGGTATGTTACAGCTACCTAAAAAGGTTAATAAAATATGTCAATAATGGTATTTGATAGAAACTACAAAAGTAGTAGAGAAAAAGATTCAGGATAAGAAGAACACTAATGTCTAACACCAGTGAATGCTAAGAGGCAGGAACAGGGGAAGTTAGAACGGTATAGCAGGAGGAGAAAAATTGAATAGATGGACTATTCTAAAGTTTTGATTAAAAAAAACAATTACTTATAGCTCGAGAGCAGAACCTACATCTAACCACAATGATGGCAGATGAGATCCGAGTTGGTGATGGAGTAGAGCACTGTGGGTAGAGGGAGGAGCTCGAGAGCTGGATCCCAAGTCTACTGTATGTGGCCGAATCAGATTCAAGGATTGGATCCAAATCCATTGGTGAGGAAGAATGAAAAGGACAACATCAGATCTTTTTGTTTTACTGAAAGTCCTCAAACAAAAACAAATACACCCCCAAAAACCTATTAACTTAATATTAACACACAATGCTATGTGCATCTTCAAATATTGAAGTTTTACCTTCCTAATAGGAACAACTGTCCCAAACTAACAGCCACACTCACAGACTTAGGTTAACCTAAAAGGAAAGTTATCCATGCTAAGATGGATGGTACAGCCTGCGCTTCTACTAAGTGCTGTATGTTTTTTTCTTATCTTTATTGCTCTCCCAGAATGAGAAAACACGTGAATGTTTTCAGAAAACATTATTTCCTAGTCATTGACATAAGTATTCTGTTTTTATTACTCTTTATCAGATTATCTCTGTGGAGACATGAGAACAAAATACAGAATTGCTTCTACAAGTATTTATTTATTGGCTAGAGGAGAGCTTTATTATGTTCAATTTTTTTATGTATTTGCTTTCTCTTAAAACTTGCTACTAGATAAAGCCAAAAGTCTTAGCCCAGCCATTACCCTATGCAAGAATGAGAAAAAGCACATCATTTTTCCTGTATCATACTCATTTGAACAGACTTTTCTTTTTTCTTCTTTTTTTTTACATTGCAGTGCCTACATTCTTAAAACTGAACAAGGAGAAAAAGAAAAGAAGGACAAAACAGGGGCAACTGTTTTACTTGAGTATCCCCATTACAATTGAAAATAACTGAGAAAACTTTAATTTATAGCATGTAGATATCACACACCATAGGGCGGCCACGGTGGTGTAGCAGTTAGTGTTGTCACCTCACAGCAAGAGGTTCTCCAGTTCGATCCTCAGCTGGGGTGCCTTCTGTGCGGAGTCTGCATGTCCTCCCTGTGGTTGCGTGGGTTTCCTCCGGGTGCTCCGGTTTCCTCCCACATCCCAAAGTCATGCTGTGGGTGGATTGGACACTCTAAATTGGCCCTAGGCATGAGTGCGTGTGTGTGTGTGCCTTCTGTGGAAGGTTGGGCACCGGGCTGGCAACTCGACACTGTAAAACTCCGCTGCCAATCATGAGCAGACATGTGATCCGCTGTGGATTACCCCTAACCGAGAAAAAGCCGAATGAAGGAGAAGAAGAAGAAGATATCACACACTAAACAAATATTACTGTTAAGAACAAAAGTTTGCTTTACTTACAGTTAACTCTTTCCTTCCTTCCTTCTTCTTTCCTAAGTGTTCCTACAAACATTAATGACATGAAGTAGGGCATATGCTTTAGAGTCCCTTACAAGTTTAACAAAGTCAAAAAAGTTCAATATTTCCAGGTTTTCTTGTTCTGTCATGTTTCACAAATATAATTAATGATTTATAATAGATTCATAGGTGTGTACTAGGCTAATGACCCTGAAGCCTTCACAAGCCCAGCCCATAGGATTACCCTGGCATTGTGCCACCCGACCTTAGTTCCCAGTGCCTCTGTCAAGTAGAGCCACTGGAGTGATCCCGGGGTGAATTTTCTATTTCCCATCCACTCATCAAGATTTCTCTTGAAGAGGGCCAGTGAGGCACCCCGCATGACATGTATGGGAAGTCTATTCCATAGGCAGTCTCTTGGTTATGAACCTGTCCCTCCAGCACATTCTGTTGATTGTGGTAATGAGGTTGAGGTCTCTGGAGCATGTAGTGTGGAGGGATTGGGATTTCTTTAGATGTAGCATTTCTAACAGAGCTGGGTCAGACATGGCTTTGTAAGTCAAGCAGAGATCTCCTCTAAGTAGGCAATACGAGGCAGAGAATAGTTGGAATTTTTTGAGTCTGTCCATATAGGACAAGTGTTTAAGGCCCAAGATCCTCTTTGTGAGGCATTTTTGCGGACTCTCCAGTTGTTGTTGTAGGTGTCTAGTGAGGTACATACCAAATGGGGCATTGTACTCGATTGGCCTAATGAGGGAAGAGTAGAGGGAGACAATGACCTCGCTCTTCCTGGATGCAAAACCCTTAGTAATGAGATGTGCCACACAGAAGGACTTTCTGACCACAGTGGCAATGTGGTGGTCAAAACAGAGATTGCTGTCAACCTGTGTTCCAGATCTCGTATGATGCCTTCTGTGATCAGTGGACCATCATCAATGTGGTAATTCATGGGAACCGGGTTTATTCCAAAGGGGATGACAACACATTTTTTGGCGTGGAGCTTAAGGTCATGGTTCTGGCACAAGTCATTGGTCTCAGTGAGGCCTTTCTGTAGGATATCAACATCACTTGGGGAGTTAATTATGGCTCCCAACATGCAATCGTCTGTGAACTTTGTCAGCCAGAGTCCCTTTGTGTTGGCCTGAACCTCAGAGAAGTAGATACTAAACAGGAGAGGACCTAGGACCGAACCCTGTGGATCTCCACTAGTGACTGGTCGACAGTCTGACTTGGAGTCAGCTACTTTCACACTGGGGGTTCTGTCAGCCAGTTTGCAACCCACCTAGTGATATAGGGGTTGATGCCTAGCTTAGTGAGTTTTTCTATGATTCCCAAATTTATTTGTCAATTTCCGAGTTGCTGGTTTTATTCCTGTTTATCTCCATTTCCCAAATCTAGTCTCTGCTTCCTTTCCAACATGCTGTCAGTTCTCCTAGTCAACTCTTGTACTTTTTTTTCTCTCTCAAGCATTTTCCATTGAAACACTGTAAAATGTTTCACTGGCACAGTCTCTCTGTGGTCTGTATTACAAAAAGAACAAGAAGCAGAATTTCCTCCTGTTTCATAGCTCACTTTTTGTTGGACTAACTTTTGTATTTCCTCCTTAGCGTGTTCTGCATCAAAAAATGATTTTTGTTCCACCAGGAAAGAATATTCCGAAGATAGCTGGAAACAGTTGTTTGAATCTCATGCCTGCTTCTCAACATTCTCTGATTAGTGAAATAAATTTACTCCTCTTCTGCCTGGTGTACAGTGAGTAATCATTTCCCAGAAACATTCTACTGTCTTCCACTTTAGTACTTTATCCTTCTGCCATAGTTTTGTCAGAAAAAAACTCCTTCTGCAGTAGGTTTACATCTTTACTATTAAAGGTCTAGGTTGCTTTCTCATGGCCAGGTTTGGAGCATATACAAGATGTGCCCTTCCAATTAACAACTCCTGCTGTGGAAGTCCGGGTGCTTATCTGTCTTTTCATAAAATTAATACAGTCTGTTCCTTTCAAGCTTTTCTGGTATAGCAGTAAATCTCAGGTTTTCACTGTGTGCTCTGCCCTTTAATTCTGTTATGTTTTTGAAACATCACTTCTTGAGCAGTCTTATATTCAGCCAGCCTTTTCTTCATTTCTACCGCCGATTTTTGCAGTTTTATTACCTCACCTGAATATCTGTTTAAAGCTTCTTCCATTTTATATACTCCCCATAAATATTTTGTTTATTTTATTCACTCTGTTGACCTACTTTTCCCTCTAGGTTACTGGAAGCCATGTCTTCTACCAAAGCTGGAGCTTGCACTGTTTTTTTGCTGAAAAGCTGCAGAATTCTTCCCAGTCAGTGTTTTTTCCTGACCTTTTGTGGTTGATTTTATTTCAGGTTCCCTGAACTTCCTATTTTGCTGGCATTCAGGCAGTGCACTTACTAGCCAGTTACTGAAATTTACCCCCCAAAATGAGTTCATTAGCCCTTTCTTCTGAGTGCCTATTCTCACACTGGGAGAGCTGAAATTAAGCTGTTTGCTCAATGTGCAGCCATCTTGGAAGTCCCCACTTTGCTCACAGTCTTGTGAGTTAAGTGCACTCGTCTAGTCTTCAGGTGTTTTATTAAAAGAAATTTCATTATCAGTTTCATAAGATCTGCCATTAGTGCTTTAACAATGTCACCTGAGTCACATCACTAGGCTTAGAATTATTTAGAACCTCAACCATTCTTCTGCCAGAGGACTAATATTACAATCACCTAGACCAATTGCTGAATGTGGCACTTCTCTCCTTTTCTGGTGCAAATACTGCCAACAAATTCAAAGGGAATTCCTATAAAAATAAAACTGTATGCTTTAAGATTGGTACTGCCTTAATTATTAGGAAATACAATGTACAGCATACACCTTGAATGTAACCCATCTCTGAAGTTTTCTCAGAGATGCCAGTAGTTTTTAAGATTAATGTTGAAATGAGTTAGACCTAGTGATCTTATCATTATGTGTTTAAGTATATTCTGCAAACCTATAGGAAATCACCACAACCCCCACTAAATAATGCACAATTCTTAACAAGTTACTTAAGTCAGTGAAGGATTGTGGTCACCCCTGAAACCAATCCTTTGTATTAAGTGTAGTTTTTACTTACTAAACCAAAGTCTACATAAAACCTATTGCAGCTTTCCAAGCAGCACTCTGAGAAATTTGAAACTATGGAGTTTCATTGCTTAGATGGCCTTTGGGGTGTCTTCTAATAATTTGCAGATTCAGACAGCTGCAGTGTATATTAATATACTTTTACTCGTTTGGGTACAATTTATATATAACTATTATGAGGTTGCACAACAGTGGAAAAATGCAAAAACTCCACTGTCACTGATAGGGATTTCTGCAAATTTAATTCAGAGGGCTGGCATTCAATGAGCCATTAATGACTTAGACTCATTATACCTTTTCACTTCCCACACTTGCTACTGATTTGCATCAATTTTTCCTTTAGAAAATGTACTTTCTGTGACACATATAAGTACATACTTTAATTTCTTATGTTACTGTGTTTAGGATTATGCTATAAACATCAGAAAATGTATAATTTAATTTGTTGATATCATTTAACTACATAATGTATTACTGTAACTTACTGCCTTTTTGTTCTTGTAGCTGTTTATTGTCTTACTTGTCTCCTCGGGAATTCCACTGAAAATGGTACCTCCCACCTGGGCATTCATGTAAATAAATAAACAATTTTGTTTGGTGGTATTGCTAAGCATCTTCAGAGGAATGCATTAACTTTGCTGTGCTTCCAGCATTCTAAATCGTGCAGCAGTGAGACAAAGTCACCCCAGATTAGATGTCCCGAAGCAGTGTAGCCATGTACCTACAATAGTGGTGATCTGAATGCATTGTAACTGTTATGCTCTTGCAAGAATTTGAGTAATCTGCAGTGATGTAACACTTCAACAGAGTCATATGCATTATTCTAAAACAGCTGAGCAGTTTCATAATTGCTTCCTTAGCTGCCTGGTGCAGCACTCCCTGGCACAACAATTCTGTTACTCTCAGCAATGAAGCACAGCACTGGCTGGTGGGAGTAATCAGTAAGAAATCTGAGCCAAGTGGGAGGGTTTACAAACCTGATCCACTGGGCAGCAGCAGAAAAGGAGGTGCAGTGGTAGAAAGAAATAACAAGAGAGTGAAGGAGAAGGAGATGTTCTGGGGCTTTCTCATCAGTAGAAGCAATAAACCACTGAAACAGCAAGAAATAATTACAGACTAAGTACTGCAATGGATGCTTCAGTAATATAGTAGGGATCATCTTATGCACTGTACCTGAGCTGTGTTGATGTCATTAACCTTGACATGATAGCATGCTTTGAGAAACAAGCTACTTAGGCACAGTGATCACAACAGGCATGCCACTGAAACAAAGCAGATCCATGCAGCAGTAAGGGGTTATCCAAAAACCACTAAGGACCTGCACTGAAAAATTTTTGCTTTGTTTTTTTTTTTTGGGGCATGGCATAAGTACAGCTTAACTAAAAGGACTGAGACTGCGATGTCGATTTTGTTACTGCTGGGCTGGCTGTGTGACCCTGACCCTTTCTTTTGAATGGAAATTATATAAAACCTTCCACAAAGGACTTAATGCCAAGGGAAAGGTAGGAACCACGCTCTCACTTTTATCTGCTTTATATGCTCATTTATTTACTAAACAATTTCAAATTTAATCTTATTATTAAGTACGGAACAATGAAAACTAGACAGTCATAATTTGAAATAACAGGAATGGTAGGACTTTGAGGAATACCACAGACAAATATTAATAAATATGTTAATACCACTTTTAACTGCTGGGAAGTACTGGTTGTTGTAGTTTTAAAAGTATGTTAGTCCAGTGGTATATAAAGTGATGAAATATAAACTGATGTCAGTTTTAACATACTAGCACATTTTAATGTCTGTTGCCTTCTATGGCCTACAAATAAACCACTGAAAGCACTGTGACAGCTAAGTAGCAAAAGAAATAATTTAATTAAGAATTATAATGTCATCAGATACAGAGTTTCTAACGTAAAGAATGCAGAACAACATGGTTAGTTTGTATGTTTGCACCATCATAGTGATGTTTTACACTGATTAAAGGATATACATTTTATTTCATTTTGACTATTTCACAGTCTGTTCTAGCTGTCAATTTAATTGAGCAAGAGGAATGAAGCCGTGTCCAAGACCCAGGTGACCCAGGATCAATTAGTGACCTAGGCACTGGAGGAGCTGTTAGGTGAGGACAGACTATACAGCTGATGCTGGATTGCACATCCTGGGAAAGGTGGCCTGATCTGTTGCACTGCTGACACCTACTGGACAACACATGTACAGCTAGCACTGAATGGGCTGAGGATGTGCATTTGGCTTTGCCAACTGTGCTTCTGCCATAGCTTTAAACTCTTGTGTGTAGGAGCGAGCATGCATGCACATGCAGGGGAAGCTGCAGTGGGCCTTCACTTTGGTGGGAACACACATTTTTGCCAGTGTGAGGAAAGCCATATAAAGACAACCCTTATGACTAGCCGTCCCATGGTCAGCTGTCACTCTGCCCAGCCATGGCAAAGAAAGGTATAAAAAGATGTACATTGATCTAGATTCTGCAACCATCCTTTTGCCTTTCTTTCATTCTCAATGTAGTATTGTGCAACAACTTATTGTAACTATCACTCTGTGTGTATTTATCACATGAAATGGAGTTTAACACATCAGCCTTACAGGCTCTTGCATTTTTCTGCTCTCTTACACACAAAATGAGAGAGATGTAAGCTATAACAGTATTCTCTCTGTAACCATCATGAAACCTACTGTGTTAATCATGTGAGAACTTCTGTAATAACAAATCTTTAAGAGATTATTCTGTATTTGATAATACATGCAGGAAAATATTCAAAATATGACCACTGTGACTGTAGAAGTGTAGTCTCTCTAGCTTGACATATTTAAAAGCAAAAAGTAACACACAAATCAAGAAAAATGTAGAAAAAAGGATTAAAAAACACAAGCATTTTAATTGTTTGTTTCATTAGTTTTTTTTTTCTGCAGAAACCAAAGTCTAAACATTATTATCAGTTATGATTTGTTTTCAGGTGTGCATTCAGTAGCCAGATTTGTTTTAGTGAGAGACAGCAAACATTGCTTCATTCACTAAATGTTTATTTGCATAGAACCATGTTTACCAGTATACAAAGAATCCAAGAGGAATTCTGTAGGCTAGTGCTGCTGTACAGATTTTTAATACTGCAGCATGTGTGGCTGTGATTGACTGAGCAGCAAGCCATTGCATTTGGTAGCCAAAAACTGGAATCACTTCTCATGCATGCTCTTTTTATTGGTCCTTGAAATCACATTGCAGCCACTGAGCCTATATCTCCCACTGATCTATTCATTCTTCCATTGTTCCTAGCATACAAAAGGCTCTAAGTAAGGGGGATGAAAGTCAGGAATTGCAAGTCATCATCCTGCTGGGAGCTGGGAAATTTTAAGTTTGTTTTCCAGTTGGCTGGCAGGCACGGTACACTGCTTACTATGCTAGGTATCTATTGAAATGCATCCTTTCACATGTCCAATGTGTCTAACTAAAGGTCAAAGCTCTCCTTAGCAGGCTTGTGCCTCTCATCCCACCTTCTCCCATGGAGGGTACACCTCTGTGGTCTGACATGCAGGCATTGATCCTGCAGTATGATGCATGTTAAGCCCGTCAGCTAGGACAGGCAAGATGGCATTGGCCACCCATTCCCATCTTTGTTCATTTCATGTCTCCAGTGCCCTGGCTGACAGATGAACCAAGGTCATCTGGACTACAATAATGGCTATATCTTTCTATACTACAAAACTGACCCTAGAAAGAGGCTATAATTTCTAAGCCTCTGTTTAACTGCAGTTCTCTGTTTATAGTTTTGGTAACAGCTGAAGAGGAGTACTCAGTTATTCTCTGCTTACCCTACAGTATGAACTCAGAACCATATTTGAGTAGTTGGAAATGAGACAGCTTTGGTAACTGGATAAAGACAGTGGTTACGCCGGTACTCGATGTGTGTGCACGCACGTGTGCATGTGGTGTGTGCTCACATGCATACCATGGTCTCAGTGCTTGTGATTTTCCATCACCCAACTAACCCATTCATTCTTGATCAGGGCGACAGACCTTCTGCCCATTAATTTCTCAGTGGAAGTGAGAGTCGAGTGTTAGAAAGTGGACTAGTCTGAAGATCATGAGAACTGTCCTATCCCCACCTCACAACAGCCTTCCAAGCTCTGTTACAGCTACTTCAGGAGGTGCATGCACACTTCTGCTCATGAGCAATCTCCAGACCATGCAGCACACCTCTTGCAGTGTGCAGATACTAACTCTTCATGCTAAGGTAATACACCTGCATTCCTGCAGGTGCATCAATGCAGCAATCCATGTTACCTCCAACCCCCAGAACCGACGAGCTGGTGTTGACTGCTCACTCCCATCCTTGCATGCCTGGTCTCTCCAGCCCTGTCCTCTCAATGAATATGGGTTGCAGTCAGGGCTTTATCCCTCTGCTCCATGGGTGTGGATTCAGTTGTTATTTTTTGAAAAAATATGCAGTCGATGAATAATGAAATGCATTACAATTTCTGATCAATTTTATTTTAGAAAATGCTTGTTAATTCAAGTTGCTTTATTTTGATGTAAAAAGATGTGAACTGCACCGATACTACAAGATGAGATGCATTTGATTGCTACATCTTTATCTTGCATACTTTGTGACTGTAAAATCATTTATCCAGATGAAGCTATGTGTAGTCTTTAATGGTTAACAAATGCCAAGTTAATAATTAATAATGGAGATTACTTCCCCATTGGAATCACCAACATGCCTCCGGTAACAGGACCAACAGCTACTTGCCTGGGCGTAAGGAGTAAAAGAGTGGTTTACTGCAACCCAGATTACCTGTGCTTGGCTAGCAACATGGGCACTAGCAAGGAAGGGCTACGAGGATGAGACTAAATGACCTATGTAGGACTGTCTATCTAAGGGGAAGGGAGGTGGCTCTGGCTTGGCACCTGGGTGACACCAAGAGAGAGACCTAGGTGTTTCACTCACATATTGTCAGCAGTACAGAGAATGCACCAGGGAAATCATGTATGGTTGCACTCTTACTTTCCAGGGCATGCAGCACCAGCAGAGCTCAGGGGAGCTGTCATGGAGGTTACAACTGCTGGGGGTTGTGGGAAAAGTCTGCAGGACCAGGCAAAACTGGCCTGCACCCTACCACCAGACTCTTACCTCACTGGGGAATGAATGCTCAATGAATGAATGAACAGTAGGACTCTTAACCTGACCAGAGGTACATGGTCTAACCCTGAGAGAAGTACAAATAGGTAAATAGGGCACAGAAAAGGAGCAACTGAACAAGGTCCTGTGGAAAGGAATAAAATAGCAGCAATAGGTACTTATGATTTTGGGTTGGTAAAAATATATAAATGTTCCATTGCTGAACAATTCCAAGATAGTATCTGGATTGCAAGGATCAGATACAATGTATTATATTAGATACTTCATTCTAATTGCATGGATATGTTAAGATTTTTTTTTCATTTTTCTTTTCTTCTTAGTGCAGAAAATTTCAAAATGTGGAATGACTGATTTCACTCTTGTACCATTTGAAAATACTGCTGTATGCTACACTAGTGACCAAGTAATAGTTCATGCTGGCAGTAAACCATGGTTTGAAGAAATATGGAAAAAAGTTGGTTTACATAAAAAAAGAATGCAAGCACAAACAGCAGCTAGTGAAATTGGGTTGCTTCGTACCTACATTGAATGTTTGTACACTACCCAAAAACTGTGCAACTGTTTTACACTAATTTTTTTAAGCCACTGCCTCTTTGATATTCTCTCAATAGCCTTGCAGCTAAGTTAAATACAGAAACACAAACTAAATATAGTTTGGTTACTATGAGTCTACAATCTGCTAGAGTTGTGCATTCATTGAATGGTTCAAAGGAAGTAAAATGGGTCTTTTATCTCCTTCTCATTTGCTTTTTGTCAAGCACCATGTGTCATAGTTGCAGTTCCTCCCTTTAAATGTGTGGCTTTTCTGCTGCAACCCATTGTTTAATGGGTTCCCATTTTCCATGTGTGAAGGTGATCAGCCAGTCAATAGCTTTATATACTGCCTGTGTTTTATGTTTGCTTCTCTTTGTGACCCCACCCAAAGTTTAGAAGAAATTCTTTTTCTTGTCTAATGATCAGATACACATTAGGCAGGGAGATACTTATTTTGAGTATTTTGTAAGTTTTGGGATCAATTAGAAATTATACAATGACCTCCCATTAATATTCCAAAACGTGCACGCTGATTGGTCAGTGTGCATGTTGTAAATCAGACTTATACTAATGGAAAAAGGTCCGGTCGCCCGGACTTTTTCCATTAATACAAGTCTTTTTTTTTTTTTTACAGCAACAGAGAACGCAAGATCTCCATTGCTTTTTAGACACTGTCTCGCTATGTTAAAGGAGTTTAATATAGCGAGACAGCTTTAAAAAAGTAACGGAGATCTTCCTTTCTCTGTTGCTTTTTTTAAAGCTGTCTCGCTATGTTAAATGGGTTTAACATAGCGAGACAGCTTTAAAAAAGCAACGGAGATTCTCTGTTGCTTTTTTAAAGCTGTCTCGCTATGTTAAACTCCTTTAACATAGCGACACACTTTGTAAAAAGCAACGGCAATCTTGCTTTCTCCATTGCTTCCACCCACAGCTCTGATGTACTGTGCAAGCATACGCATGCGCAGTACATCAGAACTGCCGCAGAATACCAGACAGCTGTGGAAGGGCAGCAAGGAGGCATTATACAATGCCATTATTTAAGAAAAGTAAGTATTTTTTTTCTTAAATAATGTTATTGTATAATAGCAATAACCCACTTCTGGGTGTGGGTAATGCTGGATTTACCCACGGTTATCTTTGTTTGGCCACTCGGGCGAACACGCCAACCATGGGTAAATCCAGCATTACCCACACCCAGGCGTGGGTTATTGCTATAGTATCCCATGCATAATTTTAAATAAGCAATAATGATGGTGGGGGCTAACTCATTGCATCAGAAACAAAAGACGTGTAAAGTGTATCATCCACTAGTTCATGTCTCCAACAAAACAGAGCATAGTTCTGGGTTCTTTAATGTATATGCTGCTTGTCACTGGACACATTCCTCTGCAAAAATATTTGGTCTGAAAGGGCAATAACATGGTCTTCACAGAAAACATATGAATTATCAAGCTATCTTTCTGTCTAGCAACTCTTCTATCTACCTATCTGGTTCTCTGTCTATCAGACAGCTAGACATACCTTCACTTATCTGCGGCATATGCAATCGAGGATCTGCACTTTGCATTTTAATGGTGCAGTTCACTTTACTGCAGTGTGTTGGGTAGTGCAAGCCAGCAGTGCACTTTCTGTGGTACTTTTATTTGCTTCTACGAGTGGATAAAAGCAAATGCACGGAGAATCAAAATCCCTGATTTGCATCTGACAGGAAAAAACTGCCTAAAAAAAGGGTTTTTTGCAGGGGAGCAAGGCCTACTGTACCCCCTGATGTGTGGGAAAAGCCTCCCATACCTCCTGAACTTATATATACCATCTCCTCTGTCACACCAATTCGAAGATGGGGAAATTCCCCAAAAAGGACATCATTGCCACTACAACTTGCAGATTGTGATTTCTTACAGAGGAAATCCACTTGTCAGTGGGTTGATCCTCAGTCAATTGAAGCTTGAATGTTCAGTCATTGCCCACCATACGGTAATGTTTTTCTTCCCAGTTTTTCAAATGTAATGCGACTGTGGATTTCATATACATATGGAAGGGGTGTGGGGTACAGAGGTGCTTGTTCCCTGCAAAAAAAAAAAAAAAAAAATTTTATTTTTTTTTATGTTTTTGAGTTGCACTTTTCAAAACTGAATTTTTGGAAAACTGTAAATAACATTCTTGTGCCTCGACCATATGTATCTATCCACCTAAACCTATAAATATTTTTTGTACTGCACTCCTGACCCTTCACATATTTCATACATTTATTTGGCTATAAATTAAGGAATACATGGGAATGTAGTGTGTAATGGATGAAATATCTGGTAATGTAGGTTTAGGTAATGAGTTTGCTTGTCATTAGAAAACTGAGTTCTCTAGTCCTACACTACAAGATATTTCATGTATCGTAAACTCACCCTATGTAATCAATTTATCCATTTACATATCTTTTTTTATCTTCAGTTTACCATTTATTTAATGGACTAGAGAACTCAAGATTCCTGTGTATGCTACAGGTGAATTAAACATTTTGATTTTAGGGAGCTCCAACTAATGCTTGAGTACTTCTGCACCCACAATATCACTACAGCAGGTCTGACAGTTTCACTGCCTTTCTCCCTGTGCTTTAGAAGTGACTGCGCATGGAGTAAATTATAGATTGACCTAAGTGATTGAAAAAACAAGGGCAGAAGCTCATTAGGACACTGCCTAGATGAAAGCTCCATTATAATAATGTTCATAATTAAATAAAAAAAAATGCCGGCAGGCAGAGTTTCACAGGCACAAATCACTCAGGTGATGATAAATCACAGGTGTATTTAATGATAAAAATCCACAAGAAAAACAAATAAAATGTGAGCGCTTTTGTTAAACAAGTGTTAACTTCATCAGACACCATTAAAATGTAAGACAGTCATTTATATACATATAAAAAACACTCTTGATTGGGTAAGCAAAGAGAAGCCGCTAGCTAAGCAACACTGAGACAGAACATTAATTAACCCCTTGATGACTTTGCTACAGTTGAAACTGTTGCATCTTAAATACAACTAAAACTTGTAATTAAAAGAAAAATTATTAGTCTCATACTTGCTTCATGAAGGTTCGTGGTCTGCACTCTTGTGGGAGGAGAGGCTGGACTCTGCCCTTCTGAGCTGGGAATTTCTGATTAAAGGCTTATAGTGCCTGCATATTTGAACGGTTTCTTACTGAAATTGGTACACCTTGTTTGCTGTAGCATAGACTAGATCCAGGCCTGCTGAATCTAGCTTTGTTTGTATAATTTGAGCACTAATCCAGGCATTCTTTAAAGTATTCAATTGTATTTATTACTGCTTGGTAGTAACTTGATTAAAGTGTAGCTATCTCTAAGTCTTTTGGATTAAGCACTTGGGCTTCAGACCAGTTGTTTTACATTAGGAAGGTTTGTGGCCTGCACTGTGGTGGCAGGACAGGTAGCTTACATCCTTCTAAGTTGGGAACTGCTGATTGAGGGCTCAGTGTCTGTTATTCTAAAAGTGTATTAGTTATGGTTTAAGCACTTGGGCTTCAGGCCAGTTATTTTACATTAAGAAGGTTCGTGGTCTGCACTCTTGTGGGAGGAGAGGCTGGACTCTGCCCTTCTGAGTTGGGAATTTCTGGTTAAAGGCTTATAGTGCCTGCATATCTGAACTGTTTCATACTGAAATTGGTACACCTTGTTTGCTGTAGCATAGATTAGATCCAGGCCTGCTGAATCTAGCTTTGTTTGTATGCCTGTTGTTTGTTTGCTTGTTATTTCTCTGAAATACTAATTCCACCTAAAACGCAGCTTTTCAGCGCTTCTGTGGATCCCTAGTGATATCTGCATTGCTTACTGTACTTATTTCCTTGTTTCACTTGAAAGAAAGTTACTGTTTGTCATTTTTGCATTTAAGTTACCTGTAACACATTTCATTTAAGTTACCTGGCACTTGCTCACTAAAGAAATTATATAAGTCAGCACTAAAAAATTAAAAGCGCTACACCCTCACAAACTCCCCTTGAGTACCTTGTTCCCCATTGGCCCTATTTTTCAATTATAAAGGAATTCCCAATACTATTCTAGCATGTCCAAAGGTCAGTTGTCAATCTCCTCTCCAGTTCAGCTGGTGAATCTGGGAATCTTGAGGCAATGTTACAACTGCCTCATGTACACAGACAACTCTCTCTTCCTCCCAACAAATTCCAACACATGTGAGAGATGCAACCATATAGTCAAACTGGAGGCTAAGCTCTCTCAACTCAGTACTGGCATAACCAGTCAGGAGGAGAAGGAAACCACACTCACTACAATTCCAGTCTCACACAGACCTACCACGACAGCAAACCAAACACATAAACACACAAAAACATACTCGGAGACTCTAAATAAAAATCTGCCTAAGCAGCAGAGACCTCCAAAGCAGACACCCAAGCAACCGCTACCCCAAAACAAAACACGTGCAACACATAGCTCACAAAGCCAGTGTGCCGAACATTCACAGCCCTTAAGGCTAAACAACACACCTGATACACTTGTAATAGGTGACTCTATCGTTAGGCACACTGACGTCCCGCTCACCAGGCTGAACAAGGAGAAGGTCATGGTGAGCTGCCTGTCGGGTGCTAAGATCCACCACATAACACAAGCACTCAGGTCACTCCAAGGCAAGCACAAATATGACTCAGTCATTGTCCATGCTGGTGTGAATGACCTGAGACGTACCTCCCTGGACTACATGAAAAGAGACATAGAGGAGCTCTCTGAGCATGTAGCCCAGGCCAGTATGACCCTGACCATGAGTAGCATCTTACCCTCACCAAGAATGATGCCACAATATGAAGACAAGATGATCAATTTCAACAATTGGCTTAAGTATTGGTGTCATTCAAAGGGGATCCAATGCCTGTCAGCCTGGGATGACATGCTCGACAAGCCATGATGCTTCGCTAGGGACAGCTTGCACCTGTCACCCCTGGGCTTTCGGATATTGGCAAAGGCTCTTGCTACCCCCATAGTGCCTTTTTTAAGCAAGGCTCAAAAGACAAACCCACCTCCATAGGTATCACAAGGGATAAGAAACTAAGAGTAATGCTACTCAACGCCAGAAGTCTAAACCTCAAGATGCACACACTCAAAACTCTCCTTAGCATGGAGAACATCGATATCTGTGCAGTAGCAGAAACCTTGTTCAAGGCTCCCGAGAGCATCCCAGCACTACCAGGTTATACCTCATACCATGCTTTTTGGCCCCAAAACTTGGACCGAACCACAAAAGGAGGGGGAGTATCAATATTTGTCAAAGATACCCACACCTCCAGGTTGGTGGCACAGCACAAAGCATCAGAGACTATCCATGTGCAACTAACAGTGGATAAAACTGCCTTCCAGTTTATAGCCTGCTACAGACCACCCTCCCAAACCCAGGAACCCCACTCGGCCTTCCTGAGAACACTGGAAAATATGAAGGTCTCTCCAAACACCATTATATTGGGCGACTTCAACTACCCAAACATAGACTGGGAGCATTACTCTAGCTCCAACACCCTAGCCCAAAGGTTCCTAGAATTTATAAACTCAAATGCTATGGAACAACTTGTTACCACTCCCACAAGTGGGGAAAACATACTGGACCTGATCATCACCAGCATGGGGACTCTATGCTCCAGACCAGAAGTGTATCCCTCACTGGTAAGATCAGACCATAAACTAATCTCACTAGATATCCACATCCCGACCCCACTCCCTGCCCAGAAAACCACAGTGAAAAACTTCTCTAAAGCAAATTTCACACTCCTCAAAACCAAGGTGGAATTCTTCAAAGCCCCCGGGCCTGTGGAAAATACGGTCCAGACCGCAGAATCCTTTATAAACGCATTCTATGAACACCTTCAGGAATGCATGGATCATGCAATCCCAAATAAACCCAAGACCCAATCCTCTAAAGGCAGACGTCCTGTCTGGTGGATCCCAGCCATAAACAAACTATACAATAGAAGGAGGAAGCTACTACATGATAGAGCAAAATCCCAAAAAGGGAAGGCATCTCTGATCAGTATTAGCAAAAAACTACGGGCACTCGTAAAATCGTCTAAGGCCAGCTTCGAGAGAAAAATTGCACAGGGCACTAAGGATAATCACAAGGCTTTCTTTAGTTATGTTAGGAACTTGGGTGGGAATTCCCAGATATGCTCAGAATTAGTCCAAAATGACAAAAAATACACCGAACCCACAGACATTGCCAACATCCTAGCTGACAGGTTCAGCGCAAACTACCCCCCTTCCCACCAAAAGGGCAAATATCTATCCCAGCAGAGTGCTGCCCCCCTGACATCTCATATGCTCAGGTAAGAGCCGCCCTCTCCAAAGCAAAAAACACAGCATCAATGGGACCAGACGGTGTCCCGGGCTGCGTCCTACATGAACTCCAAGAAGAGCTAAACCCAAACATAAAACTACTGTTCAATCTCAGCCTTACTACAGGATATGTACCCAAAGAGTGGAGTACAGTAACAGTGGTCCCTCTCCACAAAGGCGGTGCCTCAACGGATCCTGGAAACTATCGCCCCCATAAGCCTGACTAGCTTGGTCTGCAAAACTATGGAAAGGATCATCATGGACCTCATAAATAAAGATATTGGGGACCTACAGACACTGGATCCTACCCATTTCGGCTTTGTTAAGGGCAGATCCTGCCTCTTAAACCTGGTCGATTTCTTTGAAACAGTCACCAAGGCCATTGACAAGGGGAAGGTGGTCGAACACAGCCTACCTGGACCTCGCAAAAGCCTTCGATACAATACCCCACTTGGGCATTATAGATAAGCTTACCAGCTTAAATATAAACCCCTATGTCACTAGATGGGTTGCAAACTAGCTCAAGGACAGAACCCACATGGTTAGAATTGCTGGAGCCATGTCAGACTCCAAACCAGTTACAAGTGGCATCCCACAAGGCTCAGTCCTGGGACCTCTTGTTCGGTATATATTTCTCGGTGGTACAGGCCAACACGGAAGGACTGTGGCTGACCAAGTTCGCAGATGACTGCAAATTGGGCGCCATAATCGACTCTCCAGTCGACACAAGCATCCTCCAAAAGGGCCTCATAGAAACAGACAACTGGTGCCAGAGCCATGGCCTCAAGCTAAACGCCAAAAGTGTATAGTCATCCCCTTTGGCAAAAACAAAGTGCCCACAAATTACCAGATAGGTGGTAATCCATTAAGTACAGAAGAAGTAATTAGGGACCTGGGGACCCAAGTTGATAGCAATCTCTTATTTGACAACCACGTGGCCAAAGTGATTAGAAAAACATTTTATATAGCCCACCTAATCATGAAGGGATTCACATCTAGATCAGGGGAAGTCATCGTGCCTCTTTACTCATCCCTCATCAGGCCCATAATTGAGTACAATGCCCCTTTGGGATGTACCTTACCAGACACCTGCAGCAACTGGAAAGACCCCAAAAGTACCTCACCAAGAGGATCAAAGGGCTCAAACAGATGCCATATGCTGCCCGGTTAAAGAAACTCCAGCTCTACTCAGTGGCATACCGCCTGCTCAGAGGCGATCTGTGCCTGACGTATAAAGCCATGTCCAACCCGGAATTAATGGACATGCTGCACCTCAGAAAATCCAAATCCCATCGAGCTACATGCTCGAGAGACTTGAACCTCAGCACTGAAATAAATAGGACATGCTGGAGGGACAGATTCATAGCCCAGAGGCTCCCTTCACTCTGGAATAAAATCCCAGTCCAGGTTAGGCAGAGTCCCTCATTGATTCTCTTCAAGAGGAATCTTGAGTGGATTGGAGATCATAGGTTTACCCCTGGTATCACTTCTGTGTCACTGTTAGACAAAGGCACAGTATACTAACCTCGAAAAAGGGCATAGCAAAATTAATTTAAAATGGGTGGCGAAAGCCAAACACACTCTGGCTAGGCTTATAAATGCCCTAGGGCAGATAGCCTAGTATGAACCTATGAACCTATGAATGATTCTAAATAGGATAAAACTAAAACCAAAGTCATTTTTAAAAACTCATGTTAAATATTCACATAATGCTAAAATGTTTACCAAAGCCAAATACATACAAAAGTGCTTGTGCTTAACAAATGTTTTGAGATATTTTGTTCCTTTCTAGGGCTTTTAATTTCAATACAGAAGAGATGGATGTCCTGTCATTTATCCCTGGCTATCTGTCTGTATTAAGATTTGCCACCTTAACTCATTTAACTCTGGACTTCAGTTAGAGTTGAGTTAAGGTGGCAAATCTTACTACAGGCAGATAGACAGCCAGGGATAAATGACAGGACACTTCAGTTAGAGTTAAAGGAGTTAAGGTGGCAAATCTTACTACAGGCAGAGAGACGGCCAGGGATAAATGACAGGACATCCATCTCTCCTGTATTGAAATGAAAAGCCCTAGAAAGGAACAAAATATCTCAAAACATTTGTTAAGCACAAGCACTTTTGTATGTATTTGGCTTTGGTAAACATTTTAGCATTATGTGAATATTTAACATGAGTTTTTAAAAATGACTTTGGTTTTAGTTTTATCCTATTTAGAATCATTCATGACACAAGTATGAGACTAATAATTTATCTTTTAATTACAAGTTTTAGTTGTATTTAAGATGCAACAGTTTCAACTGTAACACAGTCATCAAGGGGTTAATTAATGTTCTGTCTCAGTGTTGCTTAGCTAGCTGCCTCTCTTTGCTTACCCAATCAGAGGGTTTTTTATACGTATATAAATGGCTGTCTTACATTTTAATGGTGTCTGATGAAGTTAACACTTGTTTAACGAAAGCGCTCAGATTTTATTTGTTTTTCTTGTGGATTTTTATAATTAAATACACCTGTGGTTTATCATCACCTGAGTGATTTGTGCCTGTGAACCTCTGCCTGCCAGCATTTTTTTTTATTTAGTTTGTTTTGCTGCTTCTGTTTTTTTTTTTTTTTCCAGAATGTTCATAATTACTCAAGAAACTAGCAGCTAAAAAGCACAATTGATTGGTTGCTTATTTTCCATGTGGAAGAAGGATGAACCTTGAAATGTTATGATGATGACTTTAAAAAGAATAACATCTTCTTTAAGCGGACATTACACCTTGAAGCATCTCTAGGTTGTATGCTCTTGTAAAATAATTTTGTATTTATTTCTTTTATTAAATGATTTTAAAAACATTATTATTTTGTGTAGCTTGGCTATTTCGGTTCACTTAAGTAAATGAGGCTACCTGCTGGTGAACTGCTGCAGTGAGTTCAATGAAATAATAATAAATTAATAAAGCATGGAAAGTAGTGAAGAACTATGCATGTAAAGGCTGACCAACCACCCTCCCTTTTTATTGCACCTTTACAAAACAGAGTCACAAGTCTGCTGGGTATATCAGGAAGAAAATGAAAATTTGCGTGTGTATAAACATGAGTAAATAACTTTTATCAAAAATGTTAAAATGTTTTTGACTAGAAAGATGCAAAGGAAGACAGAAACATAGTAAAGTGTATTCATCCTCCAAGTGAACCATATTTTTACATAAATGTAAGTCGCTTAGCTGGACATGTGTGGGTAAAGCCATAAAGGTAAAAGCCCTCCAACCACCTCTGAAGGCTGTCTAAATGATGGCCCCTCATCAGCCTTCATTCCGATTATGAGGAATGAATTGGCAGGGAGGATGCTAATGGACAAACAAGCAGGGATAAAAAGTGTAAATTAACTAAATAAATAACAGGAGGTGTATTAGAAACTTTACTATTGCATGTGACTAGACAGAAATTATGTGATCTAGGGCAATATCACAGAAGAATTGAGCATTTCTACAGATGTAAAAGAGAAATTAAGAAAATATTTTGAACCTAAAAAGAGCATATAGTTTGCCATTTTAAATTTAGAAAAACAGAACAGTAGTAAGAAAATATATATGCAGACATTGTAGTAGACTGGTAACATCAGCAAAAACTGTAATTTTTTAAATATAAAACTAAAAAAAGTTTTTCCATAACATCTGGGAATCAGTCAATGCAGGTTTATCTTTTTATTTTATCTACTTGAATCTGGCCAAGACATTTGATTCTGTTCACTATGTAGAAATTAAGACAACATTATTTAAACTTGGAATCAACCAATATATTATAAAGTGGGTTTGTTAGATGGCTGACTGAGAGAACACTTAAGGTGAAAATTGAAGATAATACTTCATAGGTTTATAGGCTGGTACTAGGCTATCGGCCCTAGGGCTTATACAAGCCTAGCCATAACAATTCCCTGGCTATTTCTTCCCACACTATTTACTTCCCTGGACCCCTCTCTAGCAGGGCGACTGACATGATCCCCAGGGTGAATTTATTTTTTTCCCATCCAATCGTCAAGGTTCCTGTTGAAGAGGGCCAAGGAGGCGCTCTGCTTGACATGTGTGGGCAGTCTATTCCAGAGTCTGGGGAGTCTCTGGGTCAGGAACCTATCCCTCCAGCATGTTTTGTCTATTGTGATGACAAGGTTTAGATCCCTGAAGCGTATGGCTCTGACGGATTGGGATTTCTTTTAGTGTAGCACGTCCAACAGCTCTGGGTTTAACATGGCCTTGTATGTTACGCAGAGATCGCCTCTGAGTAGACGATATGTGACAGAGTATAGCTGGAGTTTAAGGCGGTCAGCATAGGGCATCTGCTTTAGGCCTGTGATTCTTTTAGTGAAGTATTTCTGCAACCTTTCCAGTTGTTGCAGATGTTTTGAGAGGTACATACCAAATGGGGCATTGTATTCTATAATGGGTCTAATGAGGGATGAGTGCAGTGGGACAACGACCTCCTTTTTTCTGTCTGAAAAGCCCTTAGTGATGAGGTGTGTCACATAGAAGGATTTCCTGACTGTTGTGGCGATGTGGTTATTGAAGGTGAGACCACTGTCCACCTGTGTCCCTAAGTCTCTTATCACACTTTTGGTGTTTAGTGTACTGCCACCTATGTGGTAATTCACAGGCACATGTTTTTTTCCTCAAAAGGGATAACTATACATTTCTTGGCATTGAGCTTGAGCCCATGGCTCTGGCACCAAGCATCTGTTTCTGTAAGGCCCTTTTGTAGAGTATCCACATCATTTACATCATTTGGGGATTCAATAATGGCTCCCAGTTTGCAGTCATCTGCGAACTTTGTTAGCCAGAGTCCCTTATTGTTGGCCTGAGCAGTCCCAGGACTGAACCCTGAGGTACTCCACTTGTCTGGAGCTGGATTTGGAGTCAGCTACTTTTACAGTGTGAGTTCTGTCAGTAAGCCAGTTGGTAACCCATCAGGTGACATAGGGATTAATGCCCAGCTTAGTAAGTTTATCTATGATTTCAGAGTGGGGGATGGTGTCAAAGGCCTTGGCGAGGTCCAGATAGGCTGTGTGGTCTGCCTTACCCTCATCCAGGGCTCTGGAGACTGATTCGAAGAAGTCAATCAGGTTCAGGAGACAAGATCGGCCCTTCATGAACCCAAACTGGGTGGGGTCCAGTGTTTGAAAGTTGCCAATATCTTTGTTTATAAGTTCTATGATAACACATTCCATGGCCTTGCAGATCAGGCTCGTCAGACTGATGGGGTGGTAGTTCCCAGGACCCAAGGTGGATCCCCCCTTGTGGAGTGGGATAACTGTAGCCGTGCACCACTCAGTGGGCATGAAGCCTGAGGTGAATGTATGATTAAACATGACACTTAGGTGAGGTGCCAGTTCATTTTGTATTTCATGTAGTGGGCGGCACAGTGGTGCAGCGGTTAACGTTGTCGCCTCACAGCAAGAGGTTCTCCGGTTCGATTCTTGGCTGGGGTGCCTTCTGTGTGGAGTTTGCATGTTCTCCCTGTGTTCGCGTGGGTTTCCTCCAGGTACTCCGGTTTCCTCCCACATTCCAAAGACATGCATCTGGAGCATTTCTCCCCGGGCCTCCGCTGAAAACAGGCTCTGTGGAACCTAGTCGGACTTTCCTGGTCAACAAATGATAAATAAATAAATAAAAAAATACACAGCCCGGGATGTCATCTGGTCCCATGGATGCTGCATTCTTAGCTTTGGAGAGTGCGTTTTTTACCTGTGTGGCCGTTATTACTGGAATTTGGCAATCTTCCGGTATTGAGATCGGCCATTTAGGGGGTGAGAGGGGGGTGAAGTTGGCACTGAATCAATCTGCCAGGATACTGGCAATATCCTTGGGATCAGTATATTTAATGCCATTCTGTTGTAGCTCAGAGCAGATCTGAGCATTGCCATTTAGATTCTTGACATAGTTATAGAATGCCTTGTGGTTGTCTTTGGAATCTTTGGCAATTTTATTTTCGTAACTAGCTTTGGAGGATTTTACGAAGGTTCTCAGCTTCTTACTGAGGCTGGTAAGGGAATTTTTTGCATCGTGGGATTTTCCTCTTTTCTGCAACAGTTTCTTCCTTTTGTTGTAAAGTTTGTTTATGGCAGGGGACCACCAGATTGGCTTTTTTTTTGGAGGAGAGCATCTTGGTTCTATTTGGGATGGCACGATTCATGCATGAGTGGATGTGGTCGTACAGTGCCTTTGTGTAGGCACTGTACCAGCACATCAGGGGTCTCTCAGGGTTTTGTTTTTGGAGCCTTATTGTTTGATCTGTTTGTTTGACTTCCCATCTCAAAATAAGACTTTAGTCAGAAATTTTGCAGAATATACTACAATGGGGTGGTTATTTACACTAATCAGGTTAATTTACAGGGCTTCCTGGACACCATTCACTTATGGTCTTTAGTTTTACAGGTATTAAAGTGTTGCTGTTTGAGCCAAATAATTCTTGTTTTCTGTAGGTCTTGAATAATATTTTTATAAATAGTGAGGCAAAAATCAGGGATTTAGTCTGGTGAACTGTACACTAAAATATGATAAAAAGTGCTACTCTGTTATTAGAGACATTCTATGTAGTATCTCTAGTTGTGATGAACGTTTTAATACCCTTTTATGAGGCTGTAGTAAGACCGCATATTGGAAACTGTGGTGCTGCCTGTGTTTACAACTGTGCCTAAATATCCAGACTGGAAAGAATTCAGATGTATTTTATGACCCAAATTGAAAGTGTAAAAAATTATAGTTACAGAAATAGACATGTACATCTGTCTCTGTAGTCCTTGCTTTATAGACTGGACAGAGGGGACCTGCTTCTTGTATATACATGCTTAAATAATGCTGGAGTATCAGCCACTTTGGGTTTTTAATTCATTCAGCACAGTTGAGGTACAAGAAATATTTTTTTAAATATGTCAGTGTGGCACTCTTCTTTGGGGAAAAGCTTTTTTTCATCACAGGGATGCTAAATTGTGGAGTGATCTCCTTATAGGGGTCAGGAAGGCCTCTAGTCTCAATATATTCAAAAAACACTTAGTGACTGTTGGTTTGGCAATAGTGATTTTAAACCTTAGTAAAAGCTGGCAAACTCATTTAATGTCTCTGCTGAGGCTTTGAATTTGATTCTCTCTAAACATTGAAAACCTAAATAATGCAGAAGCAGCCATCAGTGAAGTATGCAGAAAAAGACTGGCAGAACCATACCTACCAGAGAAGGTTTATTAGACCAAATAATACAGAAGAAAATCTAGGGAAGTTCATGGAAAAGCTCCGACTTTAAGACCAGTTAGCACAGAGGGTTAAGGTTACGAACTGTTAACGAGCTGCTTTCTGTACTCCAGGATTTGATTCTTTCCATATTCATTCACCTGCTGTGTTACTGAAAAAAGTCATTTAACTGGGAACTTGCACTAGGCTTCGCCCTCCTGTTCAAACCATGCCAACTGTGGGTAAATCCTCATACACCCACACCCACTTATCTGTTATTGCTTAATTGTAATATACACTATTTACAGTAAATGTTCATACAGAAAGTGTGGGATCTGTGAAAAGTATAGCTGTGTACAAAGTGGGAATGATAGGATAGTTGAGTAGAGCGAAGAAAGCTAGGAGTGTGTGAGCAGTTGAAAGGGGAAGTTATGTTAAGCAAAAAATTATGTGAGTGAGAAGTGCAGATTGGTGCAACAGAACATGCCATGAGAGACAGTAAGAACATTATTAGAAGTAGAAACACAGCAATGTAGACCAGGATAGGTGATACAGTTGGAGAGGCAATGACATTTCATTGATGAGGAGGTTGGCCTTAAGTTGAGTCCTAAATTTTGGGTACGACTAAGTTTCTTATTCACAGGGGGATGCTTTTCCAGTGTTTACTACAGAGAAGCAGTAATCTGTGCAATGGGGTTTTGTTTTGAGGGATTGTAGTGTGGGGCAGAATGGCCATGGTTTCTGAGGCTGTAAGAGGAACGTTGTCTAATTAGTTTACTGCTAGGGGAGAGAAGGTTTGCTTGACTTGAATAGCTGGGATCCTAGGGTGAACGTCAACAATTTGTTGCACAGGAAGACATTGTACTTTCAGTGTTTAGCAATGCTGCTCTTTTTAGGGGCTGGGTAATAAATCTACACAGTTTACTCATTGTAGTTTGAATGTGTGTGTGGAGGTTGATTTTGATACTGAAGTTATGAAGGGAAGGCTGTACTCAAATAGACAGAGTACAAATGCCTTTGCCTATGGTTGTTCTGCAGGTTTTAGTAAGAAAAGGGGAGATTTTACATGTCTATTTTGTGCCAAAAATCATAGTTTTGACTTAACTGTAATTGAGAAGGACTTTTTTGGAGTTACAGTGGACAAGGGCTAGGATTTTGCTTGCAGATCTGTGTGGAGGTTGGGTAATGAGATGACTGTGTAAAATAGTACTATATCACCTGTGTAGAAAAGACGGGCTGTGGAAGGTCAAGGGGAAGTTTATTTATAGATATGGAGAATAGCAGACAAGCAAGAATGGATCCTGGTGGTACTCCTTTTTGACGACTGATTGATTGTGAAATTGCGGTATAAACTTTGACAGAGTGGCGGAGACCTGTGAGAAAGTTTTGTAACCAACTAAGAGAGTCAGGCCTTTTGCCTATTTATAGTCTGTGATGGAAGAGCATGTTCTGGTCAATGAGATCAAAGCTTTTGTAAAGTTGATAAAGATAGTATTGAGCTGGCCTCTTTCCATAGCTAATAGTGTCTCACTGGTTAGGGTACACAGGGCTTTGGGTGTGCTGACTGGACCAAAACCAGTGTTATGGGAGAAGAGGTTGTAGGTAGTGATTTGTTGAATACAGATAATTTTTTCAAGCAGTTTGCCTAGAGTGGGAAAGAAATGGATTAGTCTGCACTGTGAAGTTTTTTGGGAGTTCGACTTCTTTGGAATTGGGCTGATAATGGCTATTTCCCATGATATTTAATATGACATTCTGTGTTAGGCAGAGAGTGAAGGTGTGTGTGTGTGTGTGTGTGTGTGTGTGTGTGTAAGTCCCTGCAGAGGTATATGAACCAGGGATAATGGCCATCTGCGCCTGGTGGCTGTCAGTTTTTGTTGCAGAAGAGGTTCAAGATCTCATGTTTTGACTTGTTTAAAGTAAAATGAGGGCTATACAGAGTTGGCAATGGGGGTGTCACTGTAAATGTCTGAGAGGGAAGACAGGTTGGAGAATTCAGAGAGGAAATCGAGGAGGGGGGTGGAGGTATTGTTTTTAAGGCTTTTTTAATATACCTTCCTATAAGTCAATTTACTTCTTCCAGAACTGTTTTTTTAATCAAAATGCAGTTTATTAAGCAACAGATAAAAATGAGAAGATAATAAGTGACATGATGTACAACCAATTATCGTGTCGAAAAACAAGAAACAAACATATCTATTAAACATTAAACAACTGAAACACAGTTAACAATTAGCAAAGGGAAACTATTCCCTACGATTACATTTTTATTAAACAAAATGTTTTCACACTGAGAGTACATTCATGATAATGCTGGAGATGATGGAGCAAAAACTTTTAACTACAAGTAAACTTTACTGATATGAGAGGTAGCCATATCTGCTGTCATGTACCTTAGAAATTATGAATTAAACTTTAGATCACCCATTTCTGTTGTCTCTGTTTATCCTAACAGGTCCCTTCTGTCCTAATTTCAGGTCTGAAGTTATCTCATACTCTTGTCACCAGCCTGAATGCCTTCACATTATGCAGTTAAAGCACGGTGTCTGAGAGAAGGGGATATGTCAAACATTTTCTGTTGTAGCATTTTGTGGTTGAGATTACTTTTAGGGTCTAATGTACAGAGTAATCTCTTTGTTAATCTGCAAAATAACTCCTGTCCTTTCAAATCCTTTTCTTTCGTCATCCTATTTTGGAGCTGTAGTATTTTATACAGTAAGTTTTGTTTTTCCCAAATCTAATTGTTTTTAATGTTATTATCCATCTGCTTGTCCAGCACTAAATTTCTCTCTACACAACTATATGAACATAAACTTGTCTGTCCACAAACCTATCAAATCTACTGGACAATGTCTGAACTCATGTCCTGTTGCTAAGGCCTGGAACTCCTCATTTCTAGCCATCAAGTGAATATCCTCCCTCCCATTCTTGAAAGCCATTAAGACTTCCTAGTCAAAAGATGCTCTGTTCTTGCTCAGCACCAGGATAAACCATACCTTACACCTCCTAACTCTCCCTTCTTCACTCACTTCCTTACTTCTATCAATTTCTTTCCAATGGCTTTCTCTCTTAATATAACATACGCCTGCTTTTCTCTCACTTCGTACTGCAATTCCTGTTTGTTTTATACTAACTTTTAATTTCTCTGTAAACTGGCTAAAATTTCTCTAACTATTAAATAGTTATCATATAACTTGTATCTATTCTTACTCAATGTTTTAATATTATTTGGTATAATTATTTAAACTGCAGTTGTGTTTTGTATTATTTTTAAAGAATGTAAAATTGTTGTTATTGAAATGTTTTGTAATACTTCAGAGTTTTTCTCTGCAGGCCTCTGCTGAAAATCGGCTCCTACCCAATCAGACTTTCCTGATAGTCAAATAATAAAAATATATTAAATTATTTAAGAAGACGTGCAAGTAGCTTTAAAAGAATTCCAATTTTCTATTAGGGCTGCATCACTTAGGCATCTTAATCTGTCAAAAAGATAATTAGATGAGCCATAAACTGTGTACAGTCTGTTCCATAACAGAAATATGCATTAAGCTTCCAGTGTTTATCTGTATTTGCAAATTAGGCAATAATGGAACATGATCTGAGTACAGCGATGGCTCGTATTCAGGATGTGACAAGATGTGAATATGTTCAGCAGAGATAAATGTCTTGTCAGTCTTAGAAAAAAAAAGAAAAATTAGGTGAATTACATGTATAAAAACCATCAATAAGCTTGAGAACAATATGGGAATCCTGCATCCCCAGAAATCCGAGATGCCTAGATAAAATTTTTTCCATTGCTGGGATATAGAATAAAAGCATTCCTAGTTTAACATTTCTGGGAGAGAAGACTGCATTCCAATCCCCAGCCTAAATTACTAGGCCTTCCTGAAAAACATGTCCACTCCCTGACTAAGTGACATAGCTACCTCCATAGTGCCTTTTTCAGGCAGTGCCAAACCAACAGATCTACCAACGTAATAAATTCTTCTAATGTCACGTTGAAGGTACTACTGCTCAATGCGAGGAATCTTAAGAAACTGCTCTCCCTGGAAGCTCTCCTTGCCTTGAAGAATGCTGACATCTGTGTAGTTACAGAGATGTGGTTCAAGGCTGTGGAAAACATCCTGGTAGTGCAAGGCTACAATGCTTATCACACATTTAGACCACCCTCTGAAAAGAAAAAATGAAAGGAAGTGTTTCCATTTACATAAAAAGCAATCACACCTCAAGATTGGTCAAGAAGGTTGACTCACTTGAGCTACTCCATGTCCAGCTGACCACAGGCAAAATCCTCCACAATATCATTGCTAGCTACAGTTCTCCAACCATGAACCATAAAAACTACTCCATGCACCTGATGTTACTAGAATCAATTAGCATTTAGTCCAATGCACTACTCGTGCGTGATTTTAACTACCCCTTCATAAACTGGGAAACATACACTTCCACTAACGTGCAGGTTCAGAGATTCCTGGACATTGTCAGTGCAAATGCTCTAGAACAGCTGGTCTGCACTCCCACTAGGGGTTCAAATATCCTTGACAAAGTACTCACAAACATGAGGGAGCATTGCACCCCCCCAAGTGTAATGTCCTGCTTGGTAAGATCATATCATAAATTGATCTCCTTTGAAGTAAATGTAATGGTAGAACCCCTAAAACCTAAATATTTTTTTCCAAGGCAAACTACTTTCTATTAAGTGGCAGCATAGGTAATTTTAAAGCTCCTCCTAACCCTGAAAACACAGAGGCCTATGCAGAAGTACACATGAATGCCCTTCACAATTACTTAAACAACTGCATACAAACAGAAGTACCTGACCAAAATAAACCCAGGTCTATCCGGAAAAACAAGTCACCCTGGTGGACCCCCCTGGCATAAATAGACTATATAACATAAGGAAGAAATTCCTGCCTAGAAGTAAGAGGGAGGGAGTACAACAGTGAAAAAAATCCCTCAGTCTCACCAGACAAATCAGGGAACTAGTCAAGTCTTCAAAAGCTAAATACAGGAGTAAATTAGCCTCTAAAGCAAAGGATAACTACAAAGCATTGTTTTAGTTATGTCCAAAATCTTAAGGGAAGCACTCAGCAATGTGCCGAGTTGACTGTAGATGGCACTGCCTATACTCAGCCTGAAGAAATAGTAAACTTGTTGGCCGATAAATTCAGCTTAGATTTCACCCACTCGTCACCTCTGGTCACTCCCCATGAAATACCCCCTACTATTCCTTTGCCTGTTATCACAAAAGAAGAGGTTGCCACTGCACTCTCCAAAGCTAGAAATATGGAGATCAATAGGCCCTGATGGAATCTCTGGGTGATTATTAAATAGCTTGAAACATGACCTAGCAGACCCACTCAGATTTCTATTTAACCATAGTCTCCAGACAGGCTTTGTCCCAGTAGGGTGGACTACAGTGATAGTTTTCCCTCTGCACTAGGGGGGGGGGAACAGTCAACGGACCCAGGAAACTAACAACCCTGTCTGACTGGCCTCATATGCAAGGCTATTGAAAGGATAGTCATAGACATGATTAATGACATAAGAAATCTCCATACTCTAGACTCAACCCAGTTTGGCTTTGTCAATGGCAGGTCCTGCCTGCTCAATCTAGTGGACGTCTTTGAGGAGGTCACCAAGGCCGTGGATGATGGCATGTCAGTGCATACTACCTACCTAGACTTGGCCAAGGCATTTGACACAATGCCCCAAAAATTGGGCATACACCTCAATGTCACATGATGGATAGCCTAAAGGCTCACTGATAGGGAGCATGTTATTAGAATGGGGGAATCTGCATCCAGCAAGAGGCCAGTCACCAGTGGAGTACCAAAAGGCTCAGTGCTGGGCCCCCTCCTGTTTGGGATATACTTCTTAGACATTAAGGCAAATGTAGATGGCCTTTGGCTGACCAAGTTTGCTGATGAGTGTAAGTTGGGGGCAATCACTGACTCCCCAAACAATGCTAATATCCTACAGAAAAGACTGATGCAGACTAATAATTGGTGGCAAAGCCATTGCCTCAAAATAAATGTGAAGGGCATAACATCCTTTGGGAAGCCAAATGCACTTGTAAATTACAACATTCATAGCACCCTGCCAAGTGGGCCCAGTGGCTAGAGATCTGGGTATTCAAATAGATAGTAATCTGAACTTTGTCCACCATGTATCCATGGTGATGAGGAAATCCTTCTATGTGGTTCAGCTTATAAGTAAGGGCATGGCATGCAGATCTATGGATGTCACAGCACTACTGTACTCAGCCCTCAGACTAATAATCGAGTAAAATACATCCTTTGGCTATCCATCTGGTGGCATATAGCTCATGTACAGTTACGGTGCATAGTCTTAGCCTAGCATTCTACTATGCTTCATTCACTGTAGTAACAGTTTTTACCTACTACTAATCTGATATTTCATATTGCTGTGATTTTACTTTCAAGTATTTAATTCATTGTGATGAACAAAAAAAGTATGTGGTCTGCTTGTACTATCCTGTTCGCTGTCTGTGCACCTCACCACTACCTTGTTACCGCTGCTCCACTCTTACTCCTACTAACGTCCTCTAACTTTACCAATACCTTTCTCACTCCTCCCTCTCCATTTTCACTCTCTCTATAATGGTGCTTTTTTAGCCTGTGTCCGACCCTATACTCTGTTAAACCCTTCTGTAGTTACTTGTTGTCTCTCTTTTTGCTTTCTTAGCCTGATAGCCATTGGAAACACCTGTGAAAAGCCTCCCAACTACATTTACTCCATCTCAATCAACCAAGACACCAGATCCATATTTAGAAGCAATGCAGCAACTCCAGCCCTGCTATAAGAAAATTGCACACTGCTTTTTAACTTGTGGTCTGAAGGCATGAAATACTCCCTGTGGTTTGCTCTGGACACATTTGATTTAGAAAGAAGAAACAAGTACAGAAGTATTTTTATGTTTCTAGCTCTAATTAAAGTGTTGCTGCCTATCTTGTATTTACAGAGAGCATTTAATAAGTTGCCAGGTGTGTGGCAAGCACTCCACCCAAGGATCTCCACCCTTTCTCCTTAAGACCATGGCTGCTTTTCCCAGTAAATCATTCTCAGTTAGGACTTCTGTGTATTTTTTTCTTATTTCTTTGTTACCACGTTTTACTGCAACTCGCAAATTCAGGCAGTACACCCCAGACTACCTTATAGTATTTTTGTTGTTTAATTTTTATCCATTTAATGATATAGTGGATATAAAATGTATACAATCCTGTTAAAATGCCAGTTGTTTGTGATATAAAAAAATTAGACCACAATAAATCATTTCAAAACTTCTCACCTTTAATGCTACATATAACCTGTACAATTTAACTAAAAAACAAACAAATCTGTTAGGGGGAAAAAAAAAACATACAATAAGCTGGTTGCATAAAAGTGTTCACATCCTTAAACTAATACTTTGTTGAAGCACCTTTTTTAAAAAAATTACAACATTCAGTCTTCTTGGGTACACACCTGCCATCAATTAAAGAGACTCTGATTAACCCCAAATAAAGTTCAGCTGTCCTAGTAGGATTTTCCTGACATTTACTCAGTTGCCTGCTACAACAAAAGCCATGGTTCCCAGAGAGCTTACAAAGCATCAAAGGGATCAGTCAGTTGAAGGGTACAAAAAAATTTCTACAGCATTGGATATACCATGGAACACAGTGAAGACAGTCATGAAAAAGTGGAGAATATATGGGACAACAGTGACATTGCAAAGAGTTGGACATCCCTCCAAAATTGATGAAAAGACCAGACGAAAACTGCTCAGGGAGGCTGCCAAGAGCAACACTGAAGGAGCTACAGGAATTTCTTGCAAGTACTGATTGTGTACTACATGTGACAACAATCTCCCATATTCTCCATATGTCTGGGCTCTGGGGTAGGGTTGCAAGACAGAAGCCTTTATTTACACAGAAAACACCCAGGCCCGGCTAAAATTTGAAAAATAATACATCAAGTCTCCCAAAAGCATGTGGGAAAATGTGTTCTGCTCTGATGAGACCAAGGTTGAACTTTTGGTCACAATTCCAAAAGGTACATTTGGCGCAAAAACACTTCGGATCAACAGAAGAAAACCATCCTCATGGTGAAGCATGGTGGTGGCAGTATCATGCTTTGGGGTTGCTTTTCTTCAGCTGGAACTGGGGCTTTAGGCAAGGTGGAGGGAATTATGAACAGTTCTAAATACCAGTCACATCTGGCCCAAAACCTTCAGCCATCTGCTAGAAAGATAAAGAGGAATTTCAACTTTCAACATGACAATGACCCCAAGCATACATCCAAATCAACAAAAGAATGGCTTCACCAGAAGAAAACTAAAGTTTTGGAATGGCCCAGCCAGAGCCCAGACCTAAATCCAATAGAAAATCTGTGGGGGTGACTGAAGAGGGCTGTGCACAAGAGATGCCCTCAATCTGACAGATATGGAGCACTTTTGCAAAGAGTGGGCAAATATTGCCAAGTCAAGATGTGCCACACTGATAGAATCCTACTCAAGACTGAATGCTGTAATTAAATCAAAAGGTGCTTCAACAAAGTATTAGTTTAAGGGTGTGCACACTTATGCAACCAGCTTATTGTACATTTTTTATTTTTTTTATATTTTTCCCAAACAGATTTGTTTTTCAATTGAATTATACAGGTTATAGGTCACATTAAAGGTGGGAAAAGTTTTGAAGTGATTTATTGTGGTCTCTTTTTTATATGAGAAAAACCTGGCATTTTAACAGGGGTGTGTAAACCTTTTATATCCACTGTGTTTGTATTCCTACCCATAAATGTTCTGCTCAGTTTTTTTCTCTACAAGAAGAGAACATACTCACCTTTTCATTCTGGTTTATTGATTGTTTTTGTTCCTTCTACTGCATTCACCAGTTCAGTGAGTCAACCTTACTCTGTTCAGTCCTTGCGGCTCAGCTCCCCAACCCTACCCCCATTTCCCACCCACCCCACTAACCTTACACTTATAGTCTTATTACTCCACCCACACTGTTACACCAACCAATCACCCATCCATAGCCTTACCTGCCTAGCCACATTCAATCCATGTCCTTCCTTCATATACTTCCCACTGTGATTTCCACCCACTAGTCTACTACCTAATCTCTACCTGTACTCCTCCCTACTTAAATATTTCTCACTTACTGCATTATAGCTCCATCTACTACAAACTCACCTACTCCCTACCTCCTTACTATATACCTATCCCATTCTCCCTGTCCTTCTCACATAACATTAATCACTTTTCACTCTACCTAACCTTCTCCTTTTCCCCATTCTACCCTATGCTTCCTAATTTTTCCACTCTTTACTTCTCCTTACCTTCCCCTCAGACTACACTAGCTTCATACACTTTCTTCTGCTACTTAACAGTAAACCTACTCCTTCTAGAATTCCTTCTAGCATGTATCAACCAAGCATAATCATACTGTCTTTCTTATGTGATGCCCCTGCACTGGCCCAGTAATCAAGGAGCCTCAGCCCTCGACACTAGTACAGGTGAGGGACATACACATTGGCAGGATGACAGATACACACACAGTAAAGCACAATTTCCCTTAAGAGCACACAGAGATCACAGTCAGTCTGGGGCTGGTTTCTCCCTCTCTCTCCAGATCCCCAACAAGACTCCCCAAAGGCACAGCTATATGGTTAAGATCTGTTGAGCAGTCAAGCCAAAATCTCCAGCACCCTCTCTGTCTAACCAGTGCTTCATGTCCCTGCCCAAGTAGCTGACACACACACACTGAGATTTGATTTATATACAACCACTTTCCTGGGAAAGGCTGGCACAGGTTTACTAGGTATGCCCCCTTCTGCCAGACTAAAAGGTTGTTATCACTGCCACCAACCAGCTTTATATCAGCTACTGTAAGGCCTTTACAAAGGGTGACCAAATCTACTGTGCAATGTTACTATTATCCAAATGGTAAGTGTGACCAAGGCCAAGGCTATTTAGGAGTGGCCTGTACAGTGTCACCAAATACATATGCAAGTACACTAAGAGCTTAAATATCTCTAAACAAACCAGCCACAATTAAAAGGTTTAAATATATTTAATAACTAATAAAAGAACAAAACAATACTCAACGCAACACAGTGACTACAGAGTTCAGAATCACAGGAAATATTTTAAAACATTGCAGAACAGTCTCAAATAAATACAGAAAACATCTAGACTAATCTTTACTATATTCCTATCTATATCTAAGAGAGATTACTGTACCCTGACTATTTACTATTAGCAAGGCAAGTGCTGATGAGAGGATGTTTCCAGGTCCAAAGACAAATACAAAATGCACAGTCTCTGAGAGAGTTCCCAAATTAATATCAAAACATTACTGCTGGGTCAGCTGGATGACATCACTCTTGTCACCTGCCTTTAGTTCCCAGGCTAAACAGATACATAGAATTTAGCACCTCTGTGTGAAAAATACATATCTCAGATGTGCAGCTGCTAGGAAGTCACAGAGCAATAAAAACATTACATTTTAAATCTAGTAATTTTTTCTGTTTCAAGACAATAGAAAGAAACTTCTAGCTCTAGACATCCTGTCTTCTTCAGTGAAATTGAGAGATAAACACAATCGTAAAACATTCCAGTAGGGTACACTGTGGTTACATTCTTGAAGCTTAGTACATAACATACAGTTCAACACACACTTCTGCACCAGTAGTTTACTATACAGATATCATGTATATGAATCGCATTAATATTCCCAAGTGACATCTGATTATTTACAAAATTCCAGATAGCTGGGCTGGCAGTGTCACAATGGTCACTGTAAACATCCAAAGCGTCTGTAGTAAAATTTCTGACTTTCACACATGGACTGCCCACAATCAACCAGATATTATTGCGGCTACCAAGACCTGGCTAAAACCTTTTATTACAGACTCCAAATTTCTCCCTCCAGGCTTTGCAACAATAACATCTGACAGGCCCTACAAAAAGGTGGTGGTGTTGCACTGCTCTACCCTAACACCTAAAATATAATTCCCTATATAAACACTACCCCACAAATTTCTAATGCCAATATTCTCATTTCTTTCCTAAAAATGCATAACAGTAAAAAAATGCATATCATAGTCCTTTACATACCATTTGGCAACAACATACCCCTACTGGTAGAGATCCTTGGTGGGATTTTCAACAATATTAGAAATTAAACTATCATCCCGGGTGATGTAAATATCAATTGGCAAAACCTCTACTCCCAACTTCCCATCTTCAAATATTAATTTATTCAATTTTACTCAGCTTATCAATTTACCTAAAAGGAACAATTAGCACAGTGGCTCCATTTTAGACAGGATTCTGGTGACTGATCCCAGTAAAATATCCTCAGCTGGTACACTCCCAGACATCCTTTAACACCTTCACCCCCCAGAAGCATTGACACTGATCCAGCTGGACATCAACACCCCTGCATGTAACTGGATAATGGACTTTCTTATCAACAGACCCCCAAAAGTATGTGTGGGAAATAGTTCAATCAGTATTACACTGAGCATGGGTGTCCCTCAGGGCTGCATCCTGCGTTCTCTGCTGTTCACGTTGTTGGCACACAACTGGATGGCCAAGTATGAATCCAACAAAATCAAGTTAATGGATGATACCATTGTCACAGGTCTTGACAGAAATGGTGAGGAAACAGCCTACAGGGATGAAGTGGAGCATCTGATAGGCTGGTGCGACAGCAACAATCTGGCCTTAAATGTAAGCAAGATGAAAGAATTAATAGTGGACTTTAGGAAGACTCAGGAAATACATCAACCTCTGGAAATTAAGGGGGTGGCAGTGGAAAAAGTCAAAAACACCAAGATCCTGGGGGGGGGGGTGCACATCTCATTTTACCTATCCTGGTCAACTCATATTAGCCATACAGTGAAGGCACAACAACGTCTGCACTTCCTACAGAAACTGAGGAAAGCAAACCTGTCTCAGTCCAGCTTCAAAACCTTCTACAGGGGGACCATCAGAAGCATCCTCTCAAATATCATAGCTTGGTATGGTAACTGCAAAGCATCTGATCACAAGGCACACCTAAGGGTAGTGAGCACAGGGGAAAAAGCCATTGGTTCCTCCCTCCCATCCATGGACGATCTGCATGAGACTCAGTGTGTGGGAAGGGCTAAGAAGATAATCAATGATCCTACTCACCCTGCCCATGGCATGTACTTCTGCCCTTCCTCAGGCAGGTGGTATCGCAGTTTACACTGCAAAATATCTAGACTAAACAGGAGCTTCTTCCCTCTCTCCATAAGGCTGCTGAACTTGAATGCCATGCATGACAGCAAAAACTCAGATCAATATGCCATTTGCTGTGAAGTATCATCTATAGTAATCACTATGGCAAATTGCTTCAATAACAGGTACAGTTAGCCTGATTTCTTATGCTATTGCAAATGCACTTTAATGAGCAAAAGTCATAAAAATATATACCTCCAATAAGCACTTTCATCTCAATAGTTTGAAACTTCATCAGTGCGTTTTTAATCTTCACTTGTGAATGGGCCTTTGATAATACACGCAGTCTGTGGATTTAATTGAACTGATATATGGAGTGAACTGTTGGAAACCGTGAGGAGCACAGAGTGTCTTTATTTTGTTGGTTTACATAGTGGTGCTGGAATAAAGTTTACTTTGACTTGACCCTCAGTGACCCCCTCCCTGCCTTTATTCACCAAACTGCTCCCTCCTCTCAAAATCAACATCACTATAAACAAATAAGGAACCTAACTTTAAACCACTGACCTTCATCAGTACACCAAGACATATTAACTGATCCATGCTAAAAACTCTCCCTCTAGATGAGGCAGCTGATTTTCAACACAACATTTCTAGAAACACTAAATAGCTTAGCACCCCTCCGCCTAAAGATAATCAAAATAAACCATGCCCCATGGCTGACTAAGCTTACCAAGGAACTTGTGTAAGCCAGGGACAAAGTTTGAACCTATGGCTTATAAAGAAAAACCCTCCAGATCTATTACAATTTAGATAACTTTGCAACCAAGTATAAATTCTAGTCAAAGCCAAAAAAGAATAATATAAACTACAGACAAGCCATAAGCGGAACCCCCCCAAAATTCTGGAATTCCATTACATTACTGCTAAATCCAGGTTCAAAGAGCAACCCATGTCCAAATCCTGACAAAACACCTCAAGAAATAGCCACTCTAATTCTCAATTTAACACTGTAGCATGCATTATTGCTAAAATTTCCCCAAAGACACTGCAAATCAAGCCCTAGGACACAATCAAAAACTATCCTCTTACTCCCCTTCTACTACACCCTCCCATTATCCTCACAAAGCTACTTCCCACTCCACACCCATTTTCATTTTGAATCCCATTCCAAACATTACTTTAAAAAACTACTTCATAAATTCAAACCTTGCTCTAACACTCCTGAAAACCTACACAGAGTATCTAAAACTTGCAGCAGTTGCTATTGCCTATCCCTTAAGCACACTTCTCAACAGATCCATCCAAGAATCCTATATCCCTAAAATCTGGAAAAAAAAGCATTCATTCTTCCTCTTCATAAAGGTGGCAACATTACTGATATTTCAAACTTCCAACCTATTGCCATTCTCTCTCCTGTCTCAAAGATCTTAGAAAAATGTATACATATTCAACTTCTAAGCTTTCTACTTCATAACCGTATCCTATGTCCAACACATGGATTCAGACCAAGCCATAGTACTTCTACTGCCCTCATATCTTTTATGGACATAGAGCCTGGGACACAGGTAAAATTGTGTCCTCCCCATTTCTTGACCTTTCAAAAGCATTCAATACCATCTCTTACCCTCTTCTTCTAACCCAACTCTCTCACATCAGCCTCTCCCCTCCTTCACTCAGCTGGTTCACAAGTTACCTAGCAGACAGACAAGCTGTTAAATGGCAACACTCTCTCTCTCCTTAATACCTCTACAGGGGTCCCCCCAAGGCTCTATATTAGGACCCCTCCTATTCAGCATTTTCATTGTTCACTCTGGTTGGGCTCTCTTATTCAATACACAGATGACTCAGCTATCATATGCTCTGCTGATTCCATTTCCACCCTTAAACAAATAACTCAAATCGCCTTTACCCCCAGAGACTTGGATGTACAAAAAACATCACTCAACTCAAACAAAACCAAGCTCATACTATTCACCCCCAAGAAGTCAACTCTCTTAAACAGAGCTCAATTTACTATACATTTGCAAAGTAATACAACAATCGAGGTTGTTACCCACACAAGACCATTAGGAGTAAAGACAAACACTTGAAATTTGACTTGCATATTAAAGATAATATCAGTAAGACTCACCTAAAGCTAGGAATCCTCTATAGGTATAAACATTTGCTTAGCCCCTCCACAAAGTAAACCCTTGCTACCATTTACCTACTACCCTCCCTCATATTCGGGGCCCCTCTACTTGCTAAGCTCCGCTCCTCGTAAATGTTAAGCTTGAGACATGTTATAATAAAACTGCCAAATTCACCACTAACGCCAAGTACTGTATCCATCACTGTACCGCTCTACACCTCCTGAACTGGCTAAAACTACCACACTAACTCTCTTACCTGCAAGAAACAATAGCAGCACACAAAATAATCTTTAAACCATCAGATTGTCCTGGTCTTAGTACGATATTTAGTTACTACCATCCAAAGAGGCCTCTCAGATCAGAGAATCAGCTCCTTCTGCAAGTACATAAACCAAACCTACCAGCTGGCCAGCTTCTTTAGTCTTGCTCTGTATCCAAAAATTGGAATGCTCTACCACTAAATATTAGAACCACTCAGAATCATGCCTCTTTCAAATACTCTCTACATTACTACCAGATCCTCTATCTGGAACTGCACTTGTACCAAGTCTATGCCTTTCAAAATCTAAATCTCTTTGCTTTATGATGACATTATGTTTTCATATCTGCTATCTAACAAACTCAGATGAAAAGCCTAACTATCCTAGTGCCAGAAATATTTATGTAATGATCACATTTAGGTGAAAACCTCATTAATCTAGTGCCAGAAAGATTTATGTAATGCAAACCTTTTTAAATTTAACATTTTTTTTCTGTTTGTCAATTGCTGCTTTACCAATAACTCAAGTAACTGTTAACTATTTTGCCTTGGTTGTATATACTTTGAAAATCTATTCACACTGTATGTATTCACCTCTGTTCATTTTACTGTGGAGCTTTTCTCCCCGGGCCTCCACTTAAAATGGAGTTTTAACAGCCCAGTGGACTGTTCAGGTAAACAAATATAAATAAATAAATAAATAAATAAATGTGCATAAAGTAAAATACTTGCTCAAGATCAATGCCAGGCAGTTAATACTTGTAAGCCACAATTCCAAAACAAATGACAGTAAAGTTCTAGTCTCTTCAGACCAAATCTTTCAACGTAAAAGCCACCACGATAGTAGCGGTAATTCACAACACATTAAAAGTCTTTTCAGACCTCAACGAAAAAATGCTCCAGACTAGTGTCTCAAAAAACTTTCTTTAGGATGAAGAAAAATCTTTCTTTAGGACATGAAGAACATGTTTTACAAGAACTCATTCAGCAACAACAGAAAGACTTGTTTCATAATTTTAAAGATAGTGTTGTTGAGCCGTTACTTGATCATTTAATAGATAGTGTTTCTGTTTGAAAAAAGGTTGTTGGAACAGAAGAAACATAAGCTATCAAGAGATGCATATGATTTTTCACATGGCCAGGTCATCACTTGGCCTAGGTATAGTACTAATTCCAATAGACCAAGTAATAGCAATAATAATAATGATTCACATGCTTTGATTACAGTTAGAGATATTAAGAACAGCAGGAATGCATCTTTTAATGCAACTGTTTCTAATGCTAATGCTTTTATTAATGATAGGAATGTTGATGCCAATACTGATGCTAATAACACTGAAAGTATCATGGTGGCTGATATGACTTCAGAGCCCAAAACTAGTGTAAGGGCCGACAATGTTGATTCTAGTAATGGAATTAATAGTGCTAATAGATAGAAGGGATAATTTGGAATCAACAAGCATTCACTCACTGCCAGACAGTATTTCGGTTGTTCATAGAAAGACAACTACAACATCTAGTAATCATAATTTAGTAGAGCATCCTAGTCCTTTCCCCATTTCCAGTACATACAACAGAGGGAGAAGTCGCTCTATGAGCAGGGGAAGGCAGAAAAGGCAAGCTCCGGGAGGGGAATTGAAAGAACCCACCCTGAAGAAAATGTAGGAAAGAATGACAGTGTGGAATCTCATAGACCGTTAGACAAATATGAATTAGAAGTCTTAAATAAAGGACTATCATTCATACCTTCCACTAAAAGTAATATAGTGGATACTATTTTAGATATCAAGTTATTTGCACGTAATTTACAACTGAAATTATTATTTAATAATGATGTTAGGGATACACAGCTGGTACAATTTCGAACGTCCTAAAGAAAGATTTTTGAGACACTAGTCTGGAGCATTTTTTCGTTGAGGTCTGAAAAGATTTTTAATGTGTTGTGAATTACCGCTACTATCGTGGTGGTTTTTACGTTGAAAGATTTGGTCTGAAGAGACTAGAACTTTACTGTCATTTGTTTTGGAATTGTGGCTTACAAGTATTAACTGCCTGGCATTGATCTTGAGCAAGTATTTTATTTTATGCTTATTTTATTTTATCGTTTTTTGCTCAAGACCATTCATTTGCTTGTGGTATTGGTTTTTATTTGGTTTATTTTTAAATAAATAAATGTACCTCACCAGGCACCTGCAACAGTTGGAGTGTCCTCAGCAGTTTCTCGCCCAAAAAATACAGGATAAAAACCAACATGTCTTATGCAGACAAATTGAAAGCCCTCAGTGCAGTTTCCTACTGATTACTGAGGGGTGATCTATGCCTGACCTACAAGGCAATCTCTGACTTAGCCCGGATGAAATATTTCGCAATTTCACAAAACTGCACAAGGGTTACCTGCTCCAAGGATCTAAACCTGATCTCTGACATAACTAGATCATATGCTGGAGAGACAGATATGGGTCCTAGAAATTGCTCCTCCTCTAGAATAGGCTTTTTATTCACATGAAGCAGAGTCCTTCCCTTACCACATTCAAATTCAATCTGGACCAATGGATGGGAAATCACAAATTCACTCCTGGGAGGTGCCCATGTCCCTTATGGACAGAGGCCGTTTGTAAAAACTGTCAACCCCTGACTTGCTGACAATTGCCATCTTTCCTCTAGGGCTAGAAAATTTCATATAACTGGCTAGGCTTATAAGGACTCTTGAGCCAGCAGCCCAGTAATCACCTATGAACCTATAAGTAGGCTACCACTCCTTTCTGTATATCAGGGGGTAAGTGGAGTAAAATTATGGTGACAAGCTTACCATGAACATAACCTTTAATGCCAGCAAATCCGCTTTCAGAGTATCAACTCAAATGGTGTAGCTTTATGAATTAGAACCGTAATTCCCCTTCTCCCTGTGTTTCCTGTATATATATAAAAAAAAAAGCTTTTATATAGAAGAAAATACTGTAGAATGCTTAACAGGGCTAGAAGGATAATTTATGTTCCAAGACAATACAGAAAGAGAACACATAAAATTTTGTATAGAAAGAAAAAAAATTTGTGAAAGGAAGGAGGTATAACTCTCCATATACTCTCATTGTAAATGCCTAGAGAAGGAGTGAGGTCACTTCCTCTTTAGAGGTAAGAAAATATGTCAAATGTGGCTATGGAAATACTATAAACAAACTTTTTCCTTGATTTTCGTTTCCATCCTGGTAATACAGTTAATGAGTGCATTGTTGTTCTTCTGTAATTCAAGCATTAAAATGCCCAGTTTCTTGCCACACACTTCACTGTAGAAGAGGAGCTTGCAGCACTCTCGTTATTTTCCACAGTCCCACTGACGTTTACACATGCTGTCAGTGGGAACTGTGTGGGAGCAGGTCTGTGCCTCTTGGATCCCCCTTGGGACATACAAAAATGCCTGCTTACTGCAACAAGAATGCCAGTAACCCAGAACAGATTATTAGCTTTTAGAGCCTTTAGCACTGATTAATGCCTGCTTACTGCAACAAGAATGCCAGTAGCCCAGAACAGATTATTAGCTTATGGAGCCTTTAGCACTGATTAAGCACAAAAATGTTAACTTTACAATTCTGGGTAGGGTGGAGCTCTAAGCAGGCCATGCTTACACATTGCTACTGGAACAGGAAGTTCCTTTCCAGCACTGTTTTGATGATTTAGCTAACAAGTTATGAAATGTTTTATATGTTGACTTCTGTGGCATTGTATTGCTTGTTTTATGAGGTTTCTGAATTGGTTACATTGTTGCCTATTAACAGGGAGGGGTAATTTTCCACGCCTGACGTGTTATCTCAAATTGTAGTAGGGACTTCAGTTTAGGAGTTAGTCAATCATTTTGTATTGGTTTGTAGAGTTGAGAAATTAGAGAAAATATATGCCATGGAGGGATTTGAGTGTAGTCAGAGTTTCTATGGTAAGGTTAGGGTTTTTCAGGTTTAAACTGAGAGACCAGTCTGTGAAGGAGAGGACTTCTTTAAAGTTTTTTGATGTTTGAGGTCACCGCCTGGTGAAAGTCCTGTAACAAAAGCTCCTATTCTAGGCAAATGAGGGCACAAGCCTGCCAAAAATACAAGCACTCTAGATGGGAGAGTGCAGAGACTTACCAAGACCCAGAGTAGCAGACCCACACTTTCTGTTCAGTGTGTTCATGGGTAATTACTAACCATGCAGCTCAGGAGACTATTTAGGTACCTAACTCAATTTCCAAATTGTCCCAGATCATTGCCTGGTTAAGTGACTTACTCGACATCACACAATAGGCAAGTGGAAGCTGAAGGAATCAACCTTGGACTACAGGAAGCAACTCATTAACACATCATAGCTTTAGTCTTCTGCAATATTTTATTTATTTATTTGCATTTTTTGACTGGGAGAGTCCACTGGGTATCATAGCGACCAGTTTTCAGTGGAGGCCCGGGAAGAAAAGTTTCACAGGAAGTTACATTAATAGTGAGAGGTTACATAATAGACAAAATTCAGAGTCAGAAACATTAAATTAACATAGTAAGCCACAGGCTTTCATGTGCAACATTCATTGCAAAAGAAAATGTAGAGTAATAAGAGAGGTTACGTACTTACAGAAGTACTCAGTATAAAAAACATTATAGTAAGCTATAGGCTTCATGTGTAACATTCATTGCAAAAGAAAGGGAGGTTACCTAGTGGATAGGTAATCAATATATATAAATTTAAAACAATTTTGGCAAAGAAAATGCACATTAGGTAGTAATGTATCTACTGAGTATCCTGCGAAAAAAAAAAAGTTTTAGAACATTCACAGAGAGGGTATAGGATCTTATGACTTGGGGGGGTGCTTATGTAGGAGCATGAGAAGGGGATTTCCATTTGGAGGGCAGGTGTTGTGGTTAGACATGTTGCATAATGGAGAGGGGAGAGAGTTCCATAGCTTAGCTATGGTGCAGGCTAATAGTAGTTGGCCAGGGAGATGAGATGGTTTGTGTACTCGTAGGAGATTTTGGCTCTCGAATCTTAGGGAGCGGGAGGGTGTGTAGGATATTAGGGCTGTGGCCAGGGATGGACAGTCTTCTGGTTTGAAGATGAGCTTGTCGGTAGTGGTAAGTTGCACATATGTGAGGTAGTTGGGGAGTAGCCATTTTAGGGTGTGTAGAGACTGGCAGTGATGAGATGAATTTTTGGAGTTTGTTGCAAATTTGCTAATTTTGTGGTAGCAGGATTCGAGTTTGGAACATAGGCCTAGTTGGAGGTTGGTAAAACAGGGGAGTGCCATGCATGTGAGACAGGAGGAGGAAGGTATTTGCAAGTGTTTGACAGGTGGAGGGGCTGAGATAACAGTTGTGTCTGTAGAGGAGATCAATTTTTTATGTTTTCTTAATAGCCAGACTACAATGGAAGTATTAGAAAATATATTAGTTATCCTTTGCTGGAGAATAGCTGTGATCCCTAGCTCTCAGCTCCTTTCATTGTCGTAGGACACTGAGGGTTGGAGAAACAAATGAGCTAAGAGTTGGGAGGTATGATGGTCACTGGGCAAATGAGGTCCCAAAATTATGTAAATAAAAAAATTATACTGAAGAACTGTTAAAGAGAGAGTGAGATGGTAGTAGTACTGGATGACATAAAACTAACTACTGAGTTGAACTGACAGTTCATTTTAATAAGAAAAAAGTCAGCATACACTGCCAAACATTAGGTCTCAATGAGGGTACAATGTTGCTAATAACAGCAGAAATACTTCCACATTTGTGCTGGATAAGTGTTAATGAAAGATATTAGAATATGACCAACATTTAAATACAACAATAATAATTCTATTTGTTAACCAGGTAGGCCCAATGAGCACACAGTCTTTTTAGGGGTGATGTGGAAGCAATGTCTGATTAAGTGATTTGCTCAAAGTCACAGAGTGGGCAAACAAGGGCTAGGGAATCAAACTGTACCACAGGAGCTACAGCTCACAACCTTAAGCTCTGTGCCAACAACTCCCAGACATCCCTGCTGGAAGTCCTATCTACAGCAGTGGAAGGTAGCTATCCACTTGCCCTCCCTCCTCAAGCAGAAGAGTCATAATAATGCTAAATGTAACAGTACAGAGGCAGTAGTAACAAAACTTGCAGAAAGCAATCAGACAACGAAAAATGCATAGTCCTGGCAGATTTTTTTTTCTCTTCTGCTAATCCTCTGATCTGCTTGAATGCATTTTGAGATTACATCATAGAGACAGCTGCATATGTAACATAAACCTCAGATCTGTGAAAACGATAGGTAAATTCTGAGCATTTTAAGCATCCTGTGTTCTGCAGGACTGCAGACTAAGTGAAAGGAATATGACCTTGCCTCCATCCACTTACGTAGCTGCTGACATGGAGGTATTTAGGTCTATACTGAAAAAGGATTCCTATTGATTATTGGATGTAGAAGGTGTAGTGTTACCTGCTGACAGTGGACTGCAGCTTATGTATACAGTTACTGTTTCTTTCATGAGTCTTTCATTACAGAAACAATTTCCTGTAGAAGGAGAGCTTTACTGTTTTATTATGCTTTTGATTTCAGAACATTAGAAAAGGAATAAGGGCAAGCTTTTTCCTCACATTCTCATCAAAACCGATGCACAGTGACATTGTGCTGTCTGAATACACTGAAAAAAATCATGTGGACAAAGACTGCTCAAACACTGCCTAGTCCTGTCTGGTGACACAGTTTATCTGATGGCTGTCAGCTTACCTGTCAGTGTAAGGAGACTGTAACCTAATAGTACAGCCACACAAAGTCATACACACCTGCATCTGTATCCCATATGCATATATGGAAACGAAAAGCTACTCCTGCTCCTTGTTTGCAGCACTCTGCTGCTGAAAACAAAACACTCCAGCTGAACCTGCAGTTCACAAATAAAGGAACAATAAATAGCAAACCTTACTGCTAAACCAGCTTCTAAGTAGCCATATTACAAACTGTTATCACAATTGTGGAAGTGTTAAACAAAGATATTCACGTATAATTGTGCGTTGATGTTAGATGTCAAATATTATGGGGCTTGACAAAATATCATGCTCCCAAGTATGCATTTCTTTGTTATCAGTAGTTAAATGCCCTTACCACACTGGATGCCATAATTCTTTTATTGTGGAGACACACTAAGTTTGCTAGTTTCACAAAAAGAAATAATCATGGTAAATCTCTGAACTCACTGTTAGAAGGGTCTGTGCAACAGAAGAAACGCATCAATCCTTCAATGCTACTAGATTTGTCATTGGGAGCAATTTAGGATGCCTATTAGATCCGTGAGTCTAAAGGGCTTGATATCCGGCATGTTCTGTAAGTAATGTTTTATTTTTTTTTTTTACTTGCCTGGCCTGGATTCATGGATGGTTACAGTTGCAAAGTCACAGAACCGGTTTTAAAGTTCTGTGGAAAATTAAGTGAAAACTCTCTCTCCTTTTACACATTTTGGAAATTTTGCTAGCATCAGGTAGCCTCAGTGATCTGAGCTCATGCAGCACTGTGTGTTTAATGAGCCTTTCATGTAGGGGTTATATGCTTCATTAGTCAACAAGACCAGTAACAATAGTAAAGACAAGCAAAGAACAAAAGCATCACAAGCCCTCTACCAGGTTCTGGAAAGTGACACAATAGATGGCACAAAGAAACTATCAGGCTGCACGGCAAAGACTGAAAGATAAAGAAGATAGTCACCAAAAACCTTTCATAAGTGATGCCAGAAACAACCTGTTCACCAGTTTACAGGACATCAAAGACAAAGTATTTCCAGCAGTTTCTGAATGAAGAAATCCCCAGAGAAACCATACTGCCACAGACATTGCCTACAATGAAAGAAAGAAGAGCCCAACCTAGAAAAGTAAGAAAAGTACTACGGAAAATGAAGTCAATGAAGTCAAGGAAAGCAGCCAGCTCAGATGAGGTGATGGCAGATATAATCAAGATATTGAGTGAGGTTGGGAAGAAATGGCTGCAGTATTATAGCAGTATGAAGAGAAAGGCACATCCCAGATGACTGTAGAATAAGCATTATAGTGCCAGTGTATAGGAGCAAAGGGGGCATTCACAAATATAGTCAGTACAGAGATGCCACACGGCATGACAGTGCAGGAAAGGGTGATTAATAGACAAATACACACAGAGTAGCAGATAGTAAGATGGGAGATATTAAAATCAGATTTTAGATCAAGATACAGCACAACTGACTACATGTTTGCATTGAGACAGATAGTGGAGAAGTTAGAGTTGAGGAAAGAGGACAACTGGGCATTCCTAGACTTAAAGAAAGCATATGGCAAGGTCCAAAGAAAGTTTAGTTGGCTACTCCTGCAATGTTGAAGTCCAGGAAACTCTGGCAGAATTAGTGCAAGCTATGTACACAGACCAGATGACAGAAGTATGAGTAGTGTTCGGACTCGCAGTGAGTTCCTTAAGGGAGCAGGGGTGCCTCAGGGTTCACCTCTGAGTCCACAGCTGTTCAGACTGCTGACAGACTACAGGCAGAAGGGGATCAATGCTGCTGTATTCACACAATTTGGCATTACAAACAGATTCTGAACAGGAACTAGCAAAACATAGGGGAATTGAATGCAAAACTAAAGGCACATCAGATGAAACTGAATACAGACAAGACAGTTGTCATGGCGGCAAATGGGGAAAAACAGAAGCTGAAAACTGAGATAGAAGGGAAAATAATGAACAGGCTAACAGCTTGAAATGTCTGAGGGGGGGTGGTTGAAGAGAAGGTGTGAAGGCTGCCAGCCTAGCTAGATAGGAATTTGTAGATAATTCTGTCATTTGTAAATATTAATGCAAGCCACATGCTTTTTCTCTTAAATGTAAGAAAATTATGGTAAATGTTGAACTTTAGAAATGTAACCACATTGTACTCTGCTGGAGAAAAGCTGATAAGTCAAGCATTGTATAACTGTTTGATCTCAAAACTCGGAGGCGAGATGTCTGAAAGAAGGAATTCCTCCTATTGTTTTGAGACCAGAGTTAATGGCTAGAATTTACATGTATAATGTCTTTTATTGCTCTGGCTTCCTAACCAGCTGCAAGATCAAAAGGGCTGTTACACTCAGTTTCTGTTAGCCTGGGAAACAGAGAATAATGATGTAATCTGAAATGAGTCAGTGGTACTGTGTTATCAATTTAAGGACAGAGAGAGAGAGAGAGAGAATCAGAGCATTTTACATTTGTTTTCAGAACTGACAACATCACCCAGCACTGGCTTGATCTATATGCAAGTTTATTTTAGAACTGGTGTTTGCTCTTAGATGTAGATAGGACACAGGATGTCTAGTCTAGCTGTTTTCTGTACTGATGTCAGAACTTTTCTATTGTATTATTTTAAGCATTTCTCTGTGATCTCTGAACTTTTGACTAGCACTGTGTAGTAAGTATTGTCTTGTGTTCTTATTTATTATTACATTTTGTAAACCTTTCACCTGTGGCTGCTTTATGTAGAGATAATTTAAGCTCTAGAGTACACTGCATGTATACACTGATACTGTCGAAGTAAGTCTTGCTGTTCGTCACGGGTGTATATCACATAATCGAAATCCCAAAATCTCAAACACCATAAGCTCAAACTTGGAATGTTAAAATGTGATATAATTGAAAGCTCAAAACAGCGAATTTTTTCCCAGGGAAAAAATTTGCTGTTCTGAGGAACACACACACACAAGCACACCAAAAAAAGTAATCCGCACATACACTTAAAATCCTACTTCTAAATCTACACTAAACCATACATACACTACTATCTATCCACTTACCTTAACCCAAACCCTAATCCTAAGGTCCGTAACTATCGCACACTCACCTTACCCGCTCCCTAACCCTAAGGTCCCTAACTATCACACACTTACCTTACCCGCTCCATAACCCTAAGGCCCCTAACTATCACACACTCTACTTTCCAGCTTCCTAACCCTAACGTCCCTGACTATCTCATTCCCACACTCAACTTAACCCGGTCTGTTCGCACACTTACCTTAACCCAGTCCGTAACCTTCGCACCACTGTGGAGAAAATAGTGGAGCAGGCAGAAACAGCCCACTGAATTCTTTCCCTAGGAAAGAAGTTGATGTTCTGCAGCTTTGCTATTTTCAGAGTTCGCTGTTTTGGGTTCGATATTATAACATTCAACGTTTTACTACTTCGATGTTATGATATAAACCCGTTCGTCACACTTACCATTTGGATAATATTGCACAGTAATTGGACACCCTTTGATAATGGCCTTATTAGTAGCTGATATTAGTGGTTGGTAGCAAGTGGTACTACTGTATAGTCTGGGCAGAAGGGGCATACCTGGAGAACCTGTGCCAGCCTTCCCCATGAGTGGCTGTGTTTGTATATAACTCATATCTCAAAGTGTTTGAGTCAGTTACTTGGGCAGGGACACAAAGCACTGATTGGACAGAGGTACTGGAGGTTTTAGCTTGACCACTAAGCTGAGATCTGGATCCTGTAGCTGTGCCAGTGGGGAGTCTTATTGGGGATCTGGAGAGAAAGCGAGAAACTAGCCCCAGACTGACTGATCTCTGTGTGCTCTTAAGGGAAATTGTACTTTACTGTGTGTGTATTTGTTATCCTTCCCAATGTGGACGCCCTTCACTGGTATTAGTGGTGAGGACTGAGGCGCCTTGATTCCTGGGCCAGTGCACGGGTGCTGCATATTAATTGTTTGGCAGTGGTGGGCTATCCACACCACATATTAATTGGTTGGCACATACTAATTGGCTTGTAGTGGTGTGGATAGTGAATTCCTGTAGCTTGTGTACAGTGATCACTAAATGTGTTTTTGTACTCTAAATCAGCCACGCAGTGAATATTCAGAGTTCATATCACAACGGTTTTATCTGTTTTGTGAGCTTAGTCAGGGAGAGCAGGCAAGCATGTCAGCAGAGGAGTATGGAAAGCTGACAAGGAGCCAGTTGGCTGAGATGTGCCAGGCTAAAGGACTGGTGCAGGGAAACCTGACTAAGGCAGACATGATTGCAGCTTTGGTCACAGCTGCATCAGAAAACAGCAACCAGCAGGATGATCAGACTGGCCGTGGAGATGTACAACACTCAGGGAATGGACAGCTTAACCTTTGTGCAGAGAACTTACCGACTCTTCGCCAGAGTCATGGAGGTAATGGGGAAGGGAGTGACTTGACCCCAGAAGCACAAAAGGTCAGTAAATTTCTTCTGGAGCTTACAAAGGGGGATAATTTTGATAGTTTCATCCATATGTTTGAGAGGGTATGTAAACAGTATGATGTTGACCAAAGGCTCTGGGTGCAGTTCCTGACCCCCTTACTCCATGGTAAAACTGTAACCATTTTGTCCAAAATGTCTGATGCTGACTGTTTTGATTATACTGCTGTTAAGAATTGCTTGTTAGAATTTTTTAAGCTAACATATTAAACTTATAGGAAAAGGTTTTGTGAGCATAGATGAAAGGCAGATGAAAGTGTATGTGAATATTTTGCTGAACTGAGCACTTATTTTCATAGGTGGGTGAATGGTTGTCAGGTCACCACTTTTGAAGGGCTGACAGACCTTTTGGTGAGGGAACAAGCCCTTGGCACTTTGCCTGAGGACATGAGGATCTGGTTAGGTGATGGACAATGTGCTCCTTCAGAGGAGCTGGGGAAGAAGGGAGACCTATACTTAGCAAGCAGGGCATCCCTGCATAGGAAAGGAACCCCCAGTACTGCTCATGGGTCTAAAGGAACCCATGGTGGGCAGCCCAGACTGCTCCAACAAAATCTGCCAGTAGCAGGGGAAACTACTAGCCCAGGTACATGTCCAGGTACTAGTCCAGGTACATGTCCATGTTTTGAATGCAACCAGTTGGGCCATGCGGCATACAGATGTCCATGGAGGCAAGGTGGGGAACAAAAGGTGAAAGAGCCAGTAAGTGGGAAAGACAAAATGCCAATAGTAGGTTGTCTTGAGACAACAAGGGTACTGAACTACCATCCTGCAGATGTCCTGATAGGGAAGGATTTTGAGGAGGCAGTACTGTGTGTTAATGTAGTTACACGCAGTCAGGCTTCGAGACAAGCATGTGGGTCTATTAGCCTGGGAGGAGACCCAGGCAGATCGCATACTTGCAGTCAGGACTGGTGAGGTGGTTACTTCAGGGAGGAAGCTATGCTGTAGCAGTGAGACTGAAAGTGAGCCACAGCTGCTTGTGGGTAGTGATGTTCCCTTGGACAGAGTGACTGCAAAGGTAGAGGTGAGTAGTAGTACCCAGGCTGACAGTGAGACACCGTTGTCAAGAGGATACCAGACTTCCTGTGGAAAGGGAGCTAGGGAGGGTTACAAAGAGAGAATAGAGACAGGCTCAGCTCTGAGACCCTACATTGCAAGGCCTGAGAGAGGTAGCTAGTGAGGCACCTGATTCTCAAGGGAAGAGGGAATCTGTATACTGGGACAAAGGGTTACTCTATAGAGAGTAGACCCCTGAGGGAGGGCTAGAATGTGAGAGAACACAGCAGTTGGTAGTGCCTACAGCCTACCATCTGACACTTCTAACCACAGCCCATGATATTCTCTTTGTAGGTCATATGGGCATAAACATATAAAGAGACGTATTATGCAGAACTTCTACTGGCCTGGAATTTCCAGAGATGTAACCGGGTACTGCAAGACTTGTGAGCAATGCCAAAAGGTAGGCAAGGCAGGAGACAAGGTGAGAGCTCCTTTGATGCCTTTGCCTGTGATTGAGGAGGCATTTCAGGGGGTAGCTATGGATATTTTGGGGCCTCTGAGTATCCCAAGTTCCACAGGGAAAATGTATATCCTAGTGTTGTAGATTATACTACAAGATACCCTGAGGCAGTGGCTTTGTCCTCCACTGCGGCAGAAAAGGTGGCAAATGCTGAGATTTTCAGCAGGGTAGGTTTCCCCAAAAGAAATACTGACTGACAGAGGTGCCAATTTCATGTCAGACATGAAGACCACCCCTACCATCCCCAGACTAATGATCTGGTTGAGAGGTTAAACTCTACAATCAAGTCCATGCTACAGGCATTTGCAGACCAGTTTAAGAGGGAGTGGGACAAATATTTGCCCCATCTGTTTGCTTACAGAGACATTCCCCAGGAATCTGCAGGTTTTTCACCCTTTGATTTGCTGTATGGGTATAGGGTGAGGGGACCTCTAGATTTAATTTGTGATGAGTGGGAAGGTGAGTGTGAATCTCGCCAGGAGTCTGTTGCGGCATATGTCCTACAGCTCAGGACAAGGCTCAGGGAACTCATGGGCTTGGTCCAGGAGAACCTGTCAGAAGTCCAACAACAGAAAAAGGTATGGTATGACAGGAATGCTGGAGCTACAGAGTATGCTGTAGGGCATCAGGTAATGGTTCTCATTCCTGTCAGACACAACAAGCTGCAAGCAGCTTGGGAGGGACCCTACAATGTGGTAAGAAAGGTATGTGATGTTAACTACATGGTGGAACTGCTAGGCAGGAGGCAGGGGCACAAATTGTACCATGTTAACATGATGAAACCTTACCATGATAGGGAGGGCCTTGTGCTGAGTATTTGCAGTGGCTTGCAGGAGTAGTCTGAGGGAGATCTGGTGACTGATCACCTCAGTGAGGCTCGGACTGACACCTCAGTGGAAAGGGTAGCAATGTCCCAGCAGCTATCTCCTACCCAGGTTCGAGAAATCTGAGCAGTGTTACAGGAGTTTGTGGTGGACATGTTCACTGGAAAACCAGGGTCACCCACCTGGTGCTGCACCAGGTGGATACAGGACCCAAAAGGCCTATTAGGCAGGCCCCTTTTATAGGGTGCCTGAGAAAGTCAGACTCTGAGGGAGGAGATACAGGAAATGTTGGATCTAGGGGTAATTCAAGAGTCCAACAGCTCCTGGACCTTCCCAGTGGTGCTGGTGCCAAAGAAGGATGGCAGCACCAGGTTCTGTGTGGACTAAAGGAAATTACAGTCACACAGAGTCAGATGCTTACCCCATATGCCTAGGACAGATAAGACCCTAGAGAAACTGGGTGGGGCTAAGTATCTTACAACCATTGATCTTACCAAGGTTACTGGCAGGTGTCCTTGACTCCCAGTGCTAGAGAGAAGTCAGCTTTTGTGACTCCTTTTGGCCTGTATGACTTCACAAAGATGCCCTTTGGGATGGAAAGTGTCCCATCGACTTTCCAGAGGCTGGTAGATCATATCCTAGTAGGAAGATTTGCCCTTGCTTACCTATATGATATTGCCATCTGCAGCCATTCCTGGCAAGAGCATCTTCAACATGTCAGGGAGGTGCTGGGCAGACTATAGAGGGCAGGGTTGACCATTAAGCCCAGCAAATGTCAGGTGGGTATGGCAGAGGTCTCCTACCTGGGACATAGTGAGGAGTAATAAGATCAGGCCAGAACCTGCGAAAGTGGAAGCCATTCAGGCATGGCTTGCACCTGTTACCAAAAAGCAGGTGAGGGCATTCTTAGGGACAGCAGGGTACTACAGAAAGTTCATCCCCAGTTACAGTACCATAGCTGCTCTCCTCACACAGCTGAAGGGGAAAAACAGGCCAGATAAGGTAGTGTGGACCCCACCATGTGAGCAGGCTTTCCTGAAGGTTAAAAGAAGCTTTGGGAGGACCCCCCGTGTTAGCCAGTCCAGATTACAGTAAAGAATTTGTTGTGCAGGTGGATTCTTCAAACCATGGGGTGGGGGCTGTACTTAGCCAGATTTCTTCAGAGGGAGAAGAGCACCCAGTGGTTTATCTCAGTCGTAGCCTCCAACCAAGGGAGAAATGCTATGCAGCTGTAGAAAAGGAATGTCTAGCCATAGTGTGAGCACTGCAGAAATGTCAGCCTTATTTGTATGGTGAAAATTCACTGTAGTGACAGATCCCAACCCCCTAACATGGTTACACAGAGCCAACCAAGAAAATGCCAAGTTTCTAAGATGGAGCCTAGGGTTGCAAGCATATGACATGTCAGTGCAGCACCGCAGTGGGATTAGCAATGCCAACGCAGATGGGCTCTCAAGACAGGGAATGGGGTAATGTATACTCAGATAGACCTAATCCTCTCAAGCAACATTTAACAAGGGTCACTTGAAAAACTAGCTCGAGTTCTGCGGGGTGGGGTGGGGGGTGATATGTAAAGGCTGCCAGCCTGGCTAGACAGAATTATCGGATTTTGTAGATAATTCTGTAATTTGTAAATATTAATGTAAGCCACATGCTTGTTCTCTTAAATATAAGAAAATTATGGTAAATGTTAAACTTCAAAAATGTAACCACATTGCACTTTGCTGGAGGAAAGCTGATAAGTCAGGCGTTGTATAATTGTTTGATCTCAAAACTCGGAGCCAAGATGTCTGAATGAAGGAATTCTTCCTACTGTTTTGAGACCAGAGTTAATGGCTAGAATTTACATGTATAATGTCTTTTAATGTTCTGGCTTCCCGACCAGCTGCAAGATCAAAAGGGCTGTTACACTCTGAGTTTCTGTTAGCCTGGGAAACAGACAATAATGATATAATCTGAAATGAGTCAGTGTTACTGTGTTACCAATTTAAGAACAGAGAGAGAGAGAGAATCAGAGCATTTTGCATTTGTTTTCAGAACTAACAATATCACCAGCACTGCCTTGCTCTAAATGTAATTTATTTTAGAACTGTATTTGCTCTTAGATATAGATAGGAAATAGGAAGTCTAGTCTAGCTGTTTTCTGTATTGACGTTATAACTTTTCTACTGTATTATATTAAGCATTTCTCTGTGATCTCTGAACTCCTGACTAACACTGTGTAGTAAGTATTGTCTTGTGTTCTTATTTATTATTAAATATTTTTTAAACCTTTCAACTGTGGCTGTTTTATGTAGAGATAATTTAAGCTCTAGAGTACATTGCATGTATATAGTGATACTGTCCAAGCCACTCCAAATAAGTCTTGTTGTTCGTCACACTTACCATTTGGATAATATTGCACTGTAATAATTGGACACCCTTTGATAAGGGCCTTATTAGTAGCTGATATTAGCAGTTGGTGTGGCAAGTGGTACTACTGTATAGTCTGGGCAGAAGGGGCATAGCTGGAGAACTTGTGCCAGCCTTCCCCAGGAGTGTCTGTGTTTGTATACAAGTCAAATCTGTGTGTGTGTGTATGTGTGTGTGTGTGTGTGAGCTACTTGGGCAGGGACACAGAGCACTGGTTGGACAGAGGGTGGAGGTTTTAGCTTGACCAATAGGCTGAGATTTGGACCCTATAGATGTGCCAGTGGGAGTCTTATTGGGGATCTGGAGAGAAAGGGAGAAACCAGCCCCAGACTGACTGATCTCTGTGTGCTCTTAAGGGAAATTGTACTTTCCTGTGTGTGTATTTGTTATCTTTCCCAATGTGGACGCCCCTCACTGGTGAAACTGGTGAGGATTGAGGCTCCTTGACTGCTGGGCCAGTGCATGGGCGTCACAGAAGGGAGGTCTGAATGAGGAGGACAAAGCCAGAATCAAAGGTGCTGCAGGCAAATGCAACAGAAGGACCAAGGTAGTGTGAGACAGAAGAATGCCAAAGTAGCTGAAAAGTAAAATGTACAAAACAATGGTGCAATCAGTACTGTATGGTACAGAAACCTAGGCACAGAAGGAAAAGCAGTTCAGAAAGCTAGAGGTAAACGGAGATGGAAGTGTCTGTGACAGGTGGTAGGATGCATACTGCGGGACAGACAAAGAAATAAGATCAGATCAAAAGCCAAAGTAGCTCCAGCTGCAGAGAAGGTTAAGAAAAGAGAGTATAGCAGTTGAAGCACATGTGCATGAAAGCAGAAAATGATTTGGGAGAGACAGGAAGAAGGTAAGAGGAAACGAGGACATCCAGCAAACAGATGAACGGATTGTGTAACAGAAGACCTTCAACAGTCAGGCAAGACTGTTGCAGAAAGCAGAAGAATGGCACTGAACTAACGTAGATGGCAACAGTTGATGTGATACCCTGACCCCATGTAGAAAAATAGAAAATGTGATGGTGGAGATGGTATATGCTTCATTGTAAATGATCTTATGAATGACATTGTAAATGATCTTATGAATGACTCGGGTACTAACAATGGTTATTTTTTTTTATCATGCCAACATATGGTTTTAAAGAGTGAATATTTTTTGAGAAAGTGTCAGTTACAGTGAAGGCAAGTTGAATTACAATACTCAACTATGATAATACTGCCTACATTCCAGTGACTAATCTGATCACCAGAGATGCGAAACTTTCAGTTTTGTATACTCCGGAAGCAGTTGTGTGGTTCTAGTGGAGATGAAATGAAACCACACCTGTAAGTACATCAATCATGTAATTCACTGAAGTAAATCCTGAGTTGCTCCGTTTTCTTAACAGCTTTGAACTGTCCCGCAATACACCGATCTGGCTTTTTCTGCAATGCAAAGAAGGCTGAATTGACTTAACCATGTATCTATATTTCTTGATGTTATTGAGATCAAGGCCTACATTCCAGACTCAATTGCCATTTACATGCAGGCAACACAGGAAGCAACTGATTAGCTCTGCATGTATTCAGTAGAAAGGTGTTAATGATTTTTTAATGTACACTCAGGCTGAGCCTGCAATTGGTCATGCTATGATCAGTAATCTACCTGCTAACCAAATGTAAACAAAATAAATAGAATGAAAGTAAATAAATTAAAACATTGAAGATAAGTAGCCCAATGACTGACTGTTGTGTGTGCTAGACTGAGTTTGGATGGCAGGGCATGTATGGCCACTTTAAAGGATCTATTGCACTGACAGTCTGTAACTCAGTTTAAGGTCTGAATACAGATGTTTAGTCTTTGTCAGGAGAAGGGAATGATTCTTAAACTCTACAAGGGGTCCATAAACACTGCTCCATGTAGGTTTCCCTTATTAGTTCTAGTGTGAAAGGTGTCCATTAGCCAAATGTTGCATGCTCAGAAACCGAATTACATACCACTTTACTAGAAAGGCTCACTCAGACTCTACTACACTTTGCTGTGAGGGAAAGGTTAGTTTGCTTTTTATTTGTTGTATAACTTTGTCTTTTTTCTATTTTGAATACTGTGATTTGTTTTATTTACCTTTATTTTACTTGTATTCTGCTTTTAACTGCATATTAAAACTTGGAGACCACAGCTCTGTCTATTGTGAGTCAGGCAGAATTTTTTCCCCACCCTCGCACCTGGTTACTGTAGTGTTCTTAAATACCACTGTCTTTCTAGTTGCCTTCCCCTGATGTTAATTTGACCATGTATGTAATTTCTTCCGTTTTTACTGGCTTGTGTGAGTAAGCAAAAAATCATCATTTTGTGAAATCACTCCCTTTCAACTATTTAAAATTTATTGGCCATCCTACTGTACTCCATAGTACCAGAATACAAAAGTGACCACCCCCTTTCAGTCTATCTTGCTGTTTTAAAAATAGTGACTCCCCACTAAAACTTAACTTTTTAGACAGGTAAAACTTAAGTTACCTACTTTCACATCTAACTCCTCTAGTGCACAATGATAAAACACTTTTTTTCATCTTACCTTAAGCATCTCTGTGACTAGCACTTGCTTTAAAACCTGCTGGAAAGCACTAGGAAGTCTTAAACTGATACAAGCACTCAACTCTCCTTGTTAATAAGGAGAAATTAATCATAGGCACTAAACAGCTTATAATTGCAAAGTACCTTGGTAAGGTAAGGGAAAGCAGCTCTTGTACTCTACAAAAAAAAAAAAAAAAAAAAAAAAAAAAAAGCACCAAACCAGGCATGTCCAAGGGTCAGCTTCCAGTGATTTCTCCTGTCCACCTTGTGAATCTGGGCATACTGGGCAAAAGCAGCAATTGCCTCATGTACACAAACAACCCTCTCCTCCTACCACTCAACACTACAACCTGCAAGAGATGCAGTTACATAGCCAAACTGGCAGCAAAGCTTTCTCCACCCAAGATTGTGCTAGACAGTCAAGTGGAGAAGGTTAACACCAACACTACACCTCAAGCAACACATAGTCCTTCTAAATCCAGACCACCAATACCCACACATAGCAACACTAAACCCACAGCCCTTAACATTAACCTGCCCAGCAACAAGCTCCGCCAAAGCTGAAACATAAACAAACACCAATCACAACCAAAGTGTCATATAGCTCACAACACCAGTGTGCCACCCAACAAGGCAAGACAACGTACCCACCACTTTAATCATAGGTGACTATAGTTAGGCACACTGATGTCCCACTCACCAGGCTGAACAAGGAGAAAATTAAATTACAGTCAGCTGCATGTCGGGTGCCAGGATCTGCCACATAACGCATGCAATCAAGTCACTCCACAATAAGTACAAATACGACTCTGTCATTGTCCATACTGGAGTGAATGACTTGAGACGTACCTCCCTGGACTACATGAAAAGAGACATGGAAGAGTTATCGGATCATGTGGCCTAGGCAGGTATGACCCTAGCCCTGAGTAGCATCCTGCCTTCGCCCAGAATTATATCACAGTATAAGGACAAAATGATTGACTTCAACAATTGGCTAAGCTTCTGGTGTTATTCCAAGGGGATCCAGTATCTGTCTGCCTGAGACAACATGATCAACAGACCACGATGCTTTGCCAGAGATGGTCTGCACCTCTCACCCCTGGGATTCAGGTTACTGGCTAAGATTCTTGCCAGCCCTATAGTGCCTTTTTAGGCAAAGTTCAAAGGACAAAATCACCACCGTAACACGTACAAGCATGCAAAATCTGAAGGTAATGCTACTCGGTGCTAGAAGTCTAAACCTCAAAATGCACTCTCTCGAGGCACTCCTAAAAATGGAGAACATCGATATCTGTGCAGTAACAGACACCTGATTCAAGGCTCCAGAGAGCACACCTGCAATATCAGGTACAACTTTTACCACACTTTTCGGCCGCCAAACCAGGACCGAAACACTAATGGTGGAGGAGTGTCCAGATTCACAACACCAGGCTAGTTGCCCAACACAATGTATCTGAAATTCTCCAGGTGCAACTAACACTAGATAAGACTGCAATCCAAATTGTAGTTTGCTACAGATCCCGCACCATGCCACAAGATTCTCACTACACCTTTCTAAACATACTGGAAAATATTAAAATACAACCAAACACCCTAATACTGGGTGATTTCAACTACCCTGCCATTAACTGAGAAAACTACTCATGTACCAACACCTTTGCCCAACGGTTCTTGGAATTCATAAATTCCAATGCCCTGGATCAACTAATCCTTAGTCCCACCAGGGGCTCCAATATCCTAGACCTGGTCATTACCAACATGGGAAATCAGTGCTCCACACCTATGGCCACCCTCTTGTTGGTCAGGTCTGACCATAAGCTAATCATCCTTGACATCCACATCCTACCCCCACCCCTCCAGTAAGGAAACTGGTGGAAAAAACTTCTCCAAAGCGAACGTCATGTTATTCAAGTCAGAAGTGACAAACTTCATGACACCCATGCAGACAGGGACTGAAAGTTCAACTGCTGAATCCTACACTAAGGCACTGTATGAGCACATCCACTCATGCATGAATCGTGCCATCCCCAACAGAACCAAGATGCTCTCCTCCAAAAAAAAAGGAAGCCAATCTGATGGTCCCTTTCCATAAACAAACTTTACAAAAGGAAGAAACTGTTTCAGAAGAGGAAAATTGCAAGATGCAAAAAAATTCCCTTACCAGCCTCAGTAAGAAGCTGAGATCCTGCATAAAATCCTCCAAAGCTAGTTACGAAAATAAAATTGCCAAAGATTCCAAAGACAACCACAGGGCATTCTATAGCTATGTCAATAATTTAAATGGCAATGCTCAGATTTGCTCTGAGCTACAACAGAATGGCATTAAATATACTTATCCCAAGGATATTGTCAATATCCTGGCAGATCGATTCAGTGCAAACCTCACCCCCCTCTCACCCCCTAAACAGCCCATCTCAATACCGAAAGATTGCCAAATTCCGGTAATAACAGCCACACAGGTAAAAAATACTCTACAAAGCTAAGAATACAGCATCCATGGGACCAGACGACTTTCCAGTCTGTGTACTACATGAACTACAAAATGAACTGGCACCTTACCCAAGTGTCATGTTTAATCATAGCCTCATCTCAGGCTTCGTGCCCACCGAATGGCACACAGCTACAGTTATCCCACTCCACAAGGGGGGATCCACCTTGGATCCCGGGAACTACTGCCCCATCAGTCTGACGAGCCTGATCTGCAAGACCATGGAACGTATTATCATGGAACTTATAAAAGACATTGGCAACCTTCAAACACTGGACCCCACGCAGTTTGGGTCCGTGAAAGGCCGATCTTGTCTCCTGAACCTGACTGACATCTTCAAATTAGTCTCCAGAGCCATGGACAAGGGTAAGGTGGTCCACACAGCCTATCTGGACCTTGCCAAGGCCTTCGACACCATCCCCCACTCTGGAATCATAGATAAACTTACTAAGCTGGACAGTAATCCCTACATCACTTGATGGGTTGCCAACTGGCTTATTGACAGAACCCACACTGTAAAAGTAGCCGACTCCAAATCCATCCCCAGACAAGTGACAAGTGGAGTACCTCTGGGTTCAGTCCTGGGACCACTTGTTTGGCATCTACTTCTCTGAAGTACAGGCCAACAATAAGGGACTCTGGCTAACAAAGTTCGCAGATGACTGCAAACAGGGAGCCATTATTGAATCCCCAAATGATGTGGATATTCTACAAAAGGGTCTTACAGAAACAGATGCTTGTTGCCAGAGCCATGGGCTCAAGCTCAATGCCAAGAAATGTATAGTTATCCCCTTTGGGAAAAAACATGTACCCGTAAATTACCATATAGGCGGCAGTACACTAAACACCGAAAGTGTAGTAAGAGACTTAAGGACACAGGTGGACAGTGGTTTCACCTTCGATAACCACATCACCACAACAGTCAGGAAATCTTTCTATGTGGCACACCTCATCACTAAGGGCTTTTCATCCAGAAAAAAGGAGGAGGTCATTTTCCTACTGTACTCATCCCTCATTAGACCCATTATAGAATACAATGCCCCGTTTGGTATGTACCTCTCAAGACATCTGCAACAACTGGAAAGGCCGCAGAAATACCTCACTAAAGAATCACAGGCCTAAAGCAGATGCCCTATGCTGACTGTCTAAAAAAACTCCACCTATACTCTTGTCGCATTTTGTCTACTCAGACGATCTCTGCTTAACATACAAGGCCATGTCAAATCCAGAGCTGTTGGACATGCTACACTTTAAGAAATCCCAATCCCTCAGAGACACATGCTCCAGGGATCTAAACCTTGTCATCACAATGAACAAGACATGCTGTAGGGATAGGTTCCTAACCCAGAGACTCCCCAGACTCTGGAATAGACTGCCCATACAGGTCAAGCAGAGCGCCTCTTTGGCCCTCTTCAAAAGGAACCTTGATGACTGGATGGGAGATAGGAAATTCACCCCAGAGATCACTTCAGTTGCCCTGCTAGACATGATTCCAGGGAAGTAAATACTGTGGGAAGAAATAGCCAGGGAATTATGGCTAGGCTTGTATAAGCCCTAGGGCTGATAGCCTAGTACCAACCTATGAACCTATGTGGGCTGATAGTGATTCACTTTTACAGTACCTTAGATATTGAAAGGATTGAGACTGATAGTGGTCTGTATTACAGGCATCCTGGGTCTGTGGGGAAAGAAATGACTAACATTTTCCCCAGTAGAAAGCAAAGACTGATTTAGAAGAAACAGGTTCAGGGCATTGGGCAGACAGGCTAACAGAGGGAGCAAAAGAAGGGTGCATCCGGTTGGTTCCTGGGGGTTGAGACTCTCCTGAATCTGAAAAAAAGACAGCCAGTTCCATGTTTCAAGCCAGGCAAGTGGTAAAGTTGTCAGGCCTGAAGGTGTGATAGGCTGCCCCTGCAATTTCGCCTGAAAAGCTTTGATAGCCTTTTGTCTTGGATATCCTTGTGCTCTTTGGTATAATCCCTACCTTCCTGATCAAAAAGCTGCTTCTAAAACTAAAGCCCTTCTCCAACTCTGCAGACAATATCTCTGCCAAATTCCTCAAACTTGCAGCAGACTATGTGGCTTGCCCCATTAGCATTCTGATTAATAGATCCATACAGATTCATACAGGAATCTTATGGCCCTTTCCTCTGGAAAAAAGCTATCATATTACCACTTCATAAAGGCGGTCCCTCAGCTGACATCTTCAACTTCCGACCCATAGCTTTACTTTTCCCATGTCAAAAATTCTACAAAAAAGTGTGTTCAAAAACAACTTTTAGCCTACCTTCTAAAATATAACCTTCTCTCCCCTACTCAGTAGGATTTCCGTCCTGGACATAGGACATCCACTGCATTAATCTCATTCTTGGACATTGTGAACTAAGCACGAGACTCTGGTAACATTGTATCAGCCCTCTTTCTGGACTTATCAAAAGCATTCGATACCATATCTCACTCTTATCCTCCTTTCCCAACTCTCTAGTATTGGCCTATCACTCAGTCTCTTAACTGGTTCAAAAGCTACCCCTCTAATAGACAGCATGCTGTTAAATGGCAGAAACTCCATTCCCCCTTACATAACTCTATTGGTGTTCCCCAAGGTTCAGTCTTAGGCCCTCTTTTCTTTAACAATTTTATTAATAATCTACACCAGGCTATTCATCAGGCCACCCTAGTCCAGTATGCAGACAACTCCACAATAGCCTGCCCTGCCCACAACTCAGTCTAAAGCAAATTACTCAATCTGCATTTACCACAGTAGAAACCTGGCTTCACAATCACCTCTCTCTAAATCCTAAAAAACAAACTTATGATATTCAGTCCTAAGTTAAATTTTCCCCTTAACATAACTGACTTCGAAATTCTCTCCCTTAGCTCTACTAAAATTGAGTTACGCACACCAAACTATTAGGGGTAATTATAGATGAAAATCTTAAATTCGATCATATTCATAACAAAAAAATCCCCAAAAAAACTGGGGCTACTATACAGACAATAAATTCCTCTCCCTCCCTACTAAGCAAGCATTAGCTCTGTCATACCTTCTACCTTCACTAACTTATGGTGCTTCCTTATTAACTAATCTGCAGTCTTCCTTAATGAAAAAATTAGAAACCTGGTATAATAAGATTGCTAAATTTGCTACAGTTGCAACTCTACTCATCATTGCATTGCCCTTCGACAACTACAATGGCTTGAACTGCCCCATTACCTTCTCCTCCAGCTTACAATTTCCCATAAACATATATATAAACATTAGGACTGTCCAGCAGTCAGTTCCCTCTTTACCCTGTACACTCCAGCTTGTCCTATACATTCTGAACACCAATACTTTCTCCAAGTACATAAACCCAAACTTCCTGCAGGTCAATTCTTGTACTCTTGGATTATCTCTAAAATTTGGAACAATCTTCCAGCATCTGCATGCCTTCTACCAACATCTTCCAGCATCTGTACGCTTTTTACCCCAACACCTTCCAACTTCAAAACTGCAATGCACAGTCACTTCTCTTCCATGTGGATTTGTAACTGCTCAATTCCCTCCTCAGCCATTACCTAAACCCTATCTATCTAGCTCATTTGTTCACACTTTCCTTTCTTATTCTTACACTACCAAATGAATGCTTCAGCTAACACTCCCACTGCTCATCTCTTACTCCTTCCTCCTCCCACTCCCTCTTTCACTTGTCTCCATGCTCCCTCTACTCTAACAAAACTACCTTCTTCCTCTTTTCCCCACTCTCAACCTGCTTTCCCAAGCTTCCTTCGCCTGTATTACATGACTGACCACTAACTTTTACTATACCTCACACACCTCCTCCTCTGACTTCCTCTCATCCCATTCCCTTATCCTTATGCCACCAAAAACTCATAACCCTATACCTTCACACTAACCTTTACTCCTATGTTTGTACTTCTTGATCACATAAAGACTCAATTGATATACTCCTTTCTCTGCTGTCTATAACAGCTTATTTCTCACTCTGTTGCAAAACACCACTGAATTATGCTTTGGGATGTTGTACTAGATTTCTTTAGTCTTACCCCTATGCCTTCACACTAACCTTACTTCCATGCTCCCAATACTTTATCAAATAAAGATCCAACTGATACACTCCTCTAGGGAAAATGCTATTCTCTCTTCCCAAATATGATGTACTAAATATCTTTATTGAATTATACTTCATAATATGTAAATTTTCTCTTCTGTTTTCCAATAAGTTTTTCTATCTTCTATAAATGTATATACCATTGTTAAGACACTTCTTATGTAAAAATATGTTTTAAATTTTGTATTCTGCGTATGTTTCCTGGAGCTTTTATCCCCGGGCCTCCACTGAAAATGGGCTAGCCTGGCCCTGTGGACTTTATTGGTAAACAAATGTCAATAAATTACACTTGGAAAAAAGTGAAGGTTCCAAAAATACTTTTACTGCTCTGTATGAAATAACTGGATCTGCAGCTATGTTTATACATGTAATACTGCACTTGGTCACAAGTTCTTTATTATACAGTAAGCTGATCTTGATCTTATATTGTCCATACACAATACAGGCTGTGTTTTTTTTTGATGGGTCCTTTTTTTTAAATCAACAGTCATCCATATGGATGATGGGTCTCAGTCTTCTCTTGCTGCCAGCATATCAATACTCCTTTAGGAAGATGCCAGTTTCAAGCATTTTGATCTGATAGGCTGCTCCTACTGCACATATTTCTTAGTAGATGCCCCTTCATCTATATTTACCTCAATATACCTGTTTTTAGAACTTATCATAGCAGAACACATATGAGGGACATTTATCTCAGCAAAATGGTCCCCTCATGGTCATTATGCTTTAGTAGGTAGTCTACATTGGTATTTACTTTAACTGGAGTACCATCTCATGAAATTGTTTTTGTAGCAAAAGTGTTTGGATATTTTCCTTGGCAGGATATCCCCTCATGGCATACCTTTTAAACTGTACAGATTTTGCAGAATGCCCAGATTTTTAACTCATATTTTTGGTGTGGCAAGTCACTGAGGATTGAAGTCAGTAAATAATAATTATATACATTTGAGTTTCAGACTTCATATCCTTATGGAAATGCATAATAATGCATACCTGCTATTCTAGCAACTATCTAAGTTTATATGAGCAATATTTAAAATCTGTCCCTATTTTTGGGCCTTTGTTCCCCCATTATTTCTGGCTTTAAATCCAAAATAGTAACAAAAAACTACTCCCAAACACGGCTTTAAATCACTGCATGTAGAAGGTCTGATGAAGCAGAGGTTACTCTGTGAAAGCGCTTAGCTTCTGTTTTAATAAAGTTACTTCTATATACAGTGATTTAAAGCCGTGTTTGGGAGGAGTTTGTTATTGTTTTGGATTTGACTGCTACATTTACTCCAACCTTAACTGAGTGGTCTTTTTTATTTCTGGCTTTATCCAGATTTTGTGCACCGAGAGGTATGCCTCACGGGTATTTACATTGGTAGGAAACCACATTCATTTGTAACTAGCTTACTATCGCCTAAAAAGATGACACTCCCCGTTTTGTGCTCCACCTCTTTCTTGTGCCAACTAAGGTATTTTTGAACAATTCTATTAACTTATACTCCATCACTATCTGAAACAATGCATTTCAGACTCACACTGCACTCTATGTAAACTAGATTACCCTCATGCCTATCTTTAACAAAAGACATTTCAGATGCCATCCATGTGTCTGTCACCCTTTTGTCATTCCTCCATTGGTTTTCTCCCACTTGTCCTTCTGACAGTGTAGCACGTACAGTACCCATTTTCACTTTTCTCTTCCATCTACCATAACAGACACGCCTGGCTCTTTAAGTCTCTCCTTTTTACTCACCCCCTCTACTCCCATTATCATTTTGCCAATTCTGTGTTACTCTTTCTAGAAATCCAGCTGTCCTTTCTCTTTAATGCCACCAGTCTTGCACATAGTAATACAGATCTGGCCTTATGCAAGTTATATGCAGTGGAAGAATAACCTTAGTCTATCTAAAGTTTCTGGAATACTCCATGAAGGTCCAGTCCTCTTTCAATGGGTAACTAGTTCATTGTGATGGGAGGAAGTTAAACAGGAATCAGCAGAGAATAGTCACGCTTGAAGCAGCACAGAAAAGGAAAAAAAAGACAGCAATGCCTGCAGAGCAAAGGTAAAGAAAGCTAGAGGTCCAAACAGCAACAAAGCACTCTTTTCAGAGCTAAAACCTGCGTGTGCAAAATAGCCTGGGAACAGACTCTCTGCTGAAAGTTAAGTTCCAGTCTAAATGTACCTGGAGCTGCCCGAGACCAGATAACATAGAGGTGTAATAAGCTCAGACCTAGATCTGAAGCTAGTGTGCTGGAAACAACCCGATAAAGATGGCTACTTTCTATGCAAGGTAGGAACAGGAGGCAGCTAACAGGTAGTCCCTGTACAGGAAAGCTACCCATCAGTGACCAGTCTTTTCCAACATCTCAAAAGCTTCAGAGTTCATTAATATCACACCACAGGCTAGCAGGGAAGTCAGGCTGTACAAAGTCTTGTGTTTGCCATTCTGAGTCCTATTTAGCCGGACTAAATAACTCCGTGTTTACCTCTGCTTTTAAATACATTGACTTTACAGAGATAATCCACACTGAGCTGAAAAAAATGCATGTGTAAGAAAATATAGAAAAATGGAAAACGGACAGAACTGCATGACAGGTTTAGTTAGATCTTATTAAATAGTTAGGTACATTTGGCACCAGACATTAGCGCTGTCATGTAAAGTAAAAACAGATAAAGGTCAGATTAGCACATATTAAATAAACGGATCAGTCAGGAGTATAACTTCATTTAAGCAGATAAAGGTAATTTAATAAGGGCCCTTATTATTTAGGTTGAGGAAGAAAGTGTCAGTAAGTAAATTAGTCACAGATTAGATCACCGAGAGGTGATGGGCTACAGAATAAACAATGCAAGATCTTTTTTCCTACTTTATATTGCAATTCCTATTTGCATTATACTAACTTGCCTTTAATTTCTTTAAACTGGCTAAAATGTCTCTAAATATTAAATCATTGTCAGCACATAGGAAGTTTGACTACTGCTGCACATAGTAAGTCTGACTGCTGCTGCAAAATGTATCATATCCCACAACCTGAAGAAATTGCAGAGCTGAATTTCACCTGCAGTGGCAAAGGTTTTGAGTTAAATCTATTGAACCAAGCACACAGCAAGTCTGACCACTGCTGCTGCAAAAGTTATCATATCACAAACCTAAAGAACTTGCACAGCTGAATTTCACCTGTAGTGGCAAAAGTTCACAAGGAACAATACATTGAGTTAAATCTATGTAAGGCAATTTCCAAGACTCAAACTAATAACAATTTAATCCATGCATTATTGTGTTCTGTTTTGTAGTGTTGAATATGCTAGAAGGATACCCCCCCCCATTTACTCACCTCACTCACCCACCTTTTACTGCTGAGGGTGAAGCTAAGTTAGCAAATTTTTACTCTTAGTGTAATAGATCCCTGGAAAGATTTGGAAAAGCCCATAACCATAAAATTAAATGCTGTAACTCAAGTCAAGTATTTAAAGTTCAGAGACCTTGTCTTTGTATCCATAAACATTCAACCTCACTGACTGTTTTTGGTGGTAAGCTATCGGGGGGGGCTTCCCGCTCCATTCGCTTTGCTCATTCCGCTCCCCTACCCTGCCCACCTCTACTCATATCGCAAGCAAACCACTCTCCTTATTCCTGTGACCCAATTATATACACCTCTACCTTGTCCACACCCACATTTAATTCACACCTTTCCTACTTTTATTTAACCAAACTTATCTGCTTTCCCTTAGATCCATCACCTTGAATTCTCATCCCCATTACTATACTTCTTGGCTTCTTACTCTGCTTCACCATCACAATACAATCACGGCCTCAAACTATCTTACATTAACTCCAGGCTTACCACCTTCTCTTCTACTATACACACAAAGTAACATTACACCATAATTTTACTACTGACCAATCACATCTCCCCCACACCTTATTATCACAAACCACAAGACAAAACACCTAGCCACATTGTCAAAGCCCATCCTGACGTCAATACATTTCCAACCTTACCTTAAGCGCCTCACATATCACTAGATAATGTACACCTCTATTTACATCCAGTAGTACATTCCAACACATTCCTCCCTGTGGTCGCATGGGTTTCCTCTGGGTGCTCCGGTTTCCTCCACATCCCAAAGACATGCTGTAGGTGGATTGGGTACTCTAAATTGGCCCTAGGTGTGAGTGCATGTGTGTGTGAGTGTGCCTTCTGTGGAAGGTTGGGCGCTGGGCTGGCAACTCGGCACCGTAAAACTCCACTGCCAATCATAAGTGGATGGGTGATCCGCTGTGGAAACCCCTAACCGGGAAAAGCCAAAAGAGGAAGTAGTACATTCTAACACATAAATACCACTTTTACTATTTTTAAACCCACCATCACAGTTGACATACTGCTTCTTACCTACCTAACCTCTTTACTCTTATTTCTCAACCTCGCTACAACTATATCCTTGCATACCTCCACACACCAATACACATCAACAACCTCCTCCAACCATCTCCCCAATAAACACAACTTCTCAAATATCTCCTCCCAGCTTTTCCCCTATGCCTTCCCATATTATTCAAGCCACAGATTGGCCTCCTCACCTACTATGAAACCGCAGTTGACACCATCACCTATGAATGAAAAACACTTCCCATGGTGCTCATTCCCCATTAAATATCTTCTCAAATGTGGAGACATACATCCTAACCCAGGCCTATCCTCTAATCCTAACCACAAGAGTAACCACAAAGATTTAAACATACTTACACTGAACCTTAGAAGTATATGTAATAAAACAGCCCCACTGCACACCTGGATTGATCAAAATAAACCTGACATACTAGCCCTTACTGAAACATGGCTATACCCTAATGTAAAAGACTCGGATGTAATACCTCCAAACTTTGTAATAACCAGAAGAGCGTTCTAAAAAAAAAAAACGGGGGTGGGATAGTCCTTCTATATCCCTCTACGTTCAACATCACACCCTACACCAGTAATATACCCAACCTTTTTAATGCTGAGGTACTAATCTTTGTTTTGAACCTCAGCACATCAAAAAGGATTTGCATAATAGTAATATATATCCCAGTGTTGGAAAATGTTTTATCCTGGACATCCCAAACAATAACCTTTGAAACAATTATCTTAGGAGATATAAATATAGAATGTCAAACCATAGCTTCCAACTTCTCGACAAATAGTATAAATCTATGTGGTTTCTCTCAGCTTATCAATACTCCAACAAGATATAGCAAAGATCTTACCTGCCAATCTACCATAAACTGGATCCTAGTATCCCACCCCACCAATTACCTCTCTTCGATACACTGTCTAGCTCCCTGAGTAGTCTTCCAGCTTATTCCCTTAGAATAAACTCCCAACAACTAAAGAGTACACACTGTAAAATCAGTTAGGAACTCAACTAATTTTTGTCAGCATAAATTCAACAATCTCTTATGTGAAATAGACTGGACACCCCTTAAACAACTACCCCTAAATGATACTGTACTATACTTTAATAACACTTTCCTTCACATACTTAATATCCTAGCTCCCATTCCTTAGAAAATAATTACAAAGAACTCAGCACCATGGCTCTCTAAAGAATGTAAACACCCGATGAGGCAAAGAGCCCTAGCCTGGATAACCTGGAAATTACACAAAAATGAACAAAATCATGTCAATTTCAAAATACTACGTAACAAAGGGACAAAACTAATCAATAGAGATAAGATGTTATACTATTCCCAGCTTCAACTCCAGCATAAAAATCAACCCCAATAACTTTTGGCACTCTATATCTTCTCTGCTTAACCCTGGAACAAACAGAGAGCACACCCTATCACCTGATACCCCTCCATCACAAATAGCCGAAAACTTTAACAAGCACTTCATTAAGTCAATATCAGACCTACTAACTAACACCCCTAATGCTGGACCCCCACACCCTTCAACCTATTCAGATACCAACTCTAGACCATCAACTACTTCACTTCATGAACTCAACGAGGAATTAAACCCACAGTTAGGACAGCTGTTTAATCTTAGCCTCACCTCAGGATACGTACCCAAGGAGTGGCGCACGGCGACTGTGGTCCCACTTCATAAGGGCGGTGCCTCCACAGACCCTGGAAATTACCGCCCCATTAGCTTGACAAGCCTTATCTGCAAAGCCATGGAGAGGATCATAATGGAACTCATAAATAAAGACATAGGGAACTTGCAGACTTTGGATCCAACCCAGTTTGGCTTTGTCAAAGGCAGATCCTGCCTCTTAAACTTGGTTGACTTTTTCGAGACAGTCACCAAGGCCATTGATGAGGGAAAGGCAGTCCATACAGCCTACCTCGACCTGGCAAAGGCCTTCGACACAATACCCCACTCAGGTATCATCGAAAAACTCATCAGCTTGAATGTAAACCCATACATCACAAGATGGGTTGCAAACTGGCTAAGCGACAGAACCCACAGGGTCAGAGTTGCTGGAGCCATGTCAGACTCAAAGCCTGTCACAAGTGGTGTCCCACAGGGCTCAGTCCTGGGTCCACTCTTGTTCGGCATCTACTTTTCTGAAGTACAAGCAAACACAGGAGGGTTATGGCTGACAAAGTTTGCAGATGACTGCAAACTGGGCCATAGTCGAAAACACATCTGACACAGATATCCTCCAGAAGGGCCTCACAGAAATGGATAACTGGTGCCAGAGCCATGGCCTGAAGTTAAATGCCAAAAGCTGCATAGTCATACCCTTCGGGAAAAACAAGGTTACCCCTAGCTACCATATAGGTGACAATCCACTGAGCACAGAAAAAGTCATCAGGGATCTGGGGACCCAAGTTGACAGTAGTCTTCGCTTGACACTCATGTTGCTAAAGTAGTTAGGAAAACCTTCTATATCGCCCACCTGATCATGAAGGGATTCACATCTAGATCAAGGGAGGTCATCGTCCCCCTGTACTCATCACTCATTAGACCTATGATTGAGTACAATGCCCCGTTCGAAATGTATCTGACCAGACACCTGATGCAGCTTGAAAGGCCCCAAAAGTTCCTCACCAAAAGGATAAAGGGTCTCAAAAATATGTCTTATGCTGCCCGACTGAAAGAACTCCAGCATTATTCAGTCTCATACCGCTTGCTCAGAGGTGACCTGTGCCTGACATATAAGGCCATGTCAAACCCAGATTTGATGAATATGCTTCACCTCAAAAATCTAGATCCCTCAGAACCACAAGGGCGGGAGACTTAAACCTTGACACGGTTATAAATAGAACGTGCTGGAGGGACAGATTCATCACCCAGAGACTCCCTATGCTGTGGAACAAGATCCCGGTACATGTGAGGCAGAGCACCTCGCTGGCCTTGTTCAAGAGGAATCTTGACCAATGGATGGGAGATCGCAGATATACCCCAGGGATTACTTCAGTGTCACTGCTTGACAGAGGCACAGAAAAATGATAGGCATAGTTTTTATTCAAACTAAAGGGGTGGCGAAAGCCACATAACTATGGGCTAGGCTTATAAATGCCCTTGGGCAGATAGCCTAGTATGAACCTATGAACCTATGAACCTATAACTCTGTCATTAATAATCCCCCTACTCAACAAAATGTCATACAAACCCAATTCTCATTTCAGCCCACACCCAATGACAGCGTTAAGAAACTGCTACAAAAACTAAAACCCTGCTCCACCTCAGCTGACAGTCTTCCACCGGGTCTATATTAGAAGAGCAAAGCGACAGAGCAAACGCTCTTTCATCAACACGTAAAACCCGAAGTCTAAAAAGAGAGAAGTTGCAGAACAGTGATTTTTTTTTTTCCCCCAGGGCAAAAAAAAAAATTGCTGTTCCAAAAAAAAAAAAAAAAAAAAATTATAAAGACAAAATAACCCCCCCCCCCCACTTAAATATACCAACTCAGAGATCGCACCACAGTGGAAAAAACAGCAAAGTCCAGAGAACGGCCTAGCGATTTTTTTCCCTGGAAAAAAAAATCGCTGTTCCATAACTTCGCTGTTTTCAGACTTTGGGCTTTACATGTTGACGAAAGAGCATTCACTCTTAAGTCGCTTCATTCTAATATAGACCCTCTTCTACCACACCACCTCAAATTGTCTGCCAACTCAATTGCCTACCCAGTCAGTATCCTTATAAATAGGTCTTTATCCGAATCAGAAGTACCTATCATATGGAAACTATCTCACATCACCCCCATCCATAAAAGAGGCAACTCTTTTGAACCATACAATTTCCATCCTATATCCATCGTCACCCATATCCAAATTTCAAGAGAGGTATCCATCAGCAGGTAATGCAATATTGCAAAACAATCTTAACCAAAACCCAACATGGTTTCTGATCCAGCCACAGCACAGCTACAGCTCTATTGTCCTTTATATATACCATGAACAAGGCCAGAGATGCAGGATGCTATAAAGTCTCAGTTTTTCTTGATCTCTCCAAGGCCTCTGACAGTGTCTCACCCCTTACTATTGAACACTGTAACTTAGGCTTCTCAGATAACACAGTAAAATGGTTTCAGAGCTACCTCAAGGATCGTAAACAAAGAGTGAAATGGTCCAATGAACTCACACCCTTTCTGCATAACCCTCCTGGAGTCGTTCAAGGCTCCATACTCTGACCCCTACTCTGCAACACTTTCAAAAACAACCTTCACACTGGCTCTCACCCTGGAACCCTCATTCAGTATTCTGATGATTCCACCATAATCTGTACTGCTCAATCAATACCAGAACTACTTTCAAGAACTCAACAGTCCTTTACTGCAGTTGAATCCTGGCTAAGGAATGCTCAACTCTTTCTTAATCCAGAGAAGAGTAAACAAGTACTTTTTCACCCCAAAAACACCTCCCCTGTCACAGATCATTTCAACATCCTTACATCTGGCAAAACCTTCACAGAAATAGTGCAAGAAACCAAACTTCTAGGAGTTATCATGGACAATAAACTTTCAGTCGACCCTCATATACAGCAAAATGTAAGGAAAATTTATCAAAAACTGGGACTCTTGTATAGAAACAAACATTTCTTTGCTGCAGTAACCAAAACCTTCTACCCTAAGCAAGATGGAACAGTGCTACAACAAAGTTGCAAAGTTTGCCAACAACTTTAAATATCACACACACCACTGTAATCCGCTACTAGAACTATACTGGCTTGAACTCCCAAACCAACTTGCCTTTATTCAGTTATCCACCTTACACAACCTTATTTTCAAACCTACCGCCTGCCCTACACTAGCCAACCTAGTCACACCTTACATACCAAATAAGTCCTACGATCAGAAGGCAAAAATCTCTTAGCTATCTCAAAACCTACAAGAAAACCGGTCACTCTCTGTATTTATACTCTGTCTCTATACTATGGAATTCACTACCTCTAGCTACTAGGTCTATGCCTGGCCTAACTCATTTCAAAAGCCTCTTAAAAATCTCAAAAATACATGGCTCTGCTCCTGTATAAAGCCTGCCTAATGCTCAGCTCTTCCTCTTCTTCCCCATTAGCCTCATCCTCCTCTTCTGTCACATTTCACTCCCTCATAGTCTGCAAGATCCTAAGACTCTTAACTCCTTCTCTGTTTCTGTACCATATCCTTAAGCTACTGCTCAGACTGTAATGCCTCTCTTCTTCTTAACTGTCTCACTATCTTTCTGCATCACTAACATTCTAGCTATTATTTTCCTTACTGAAACCAACATTCTATTTTTTCATGCACTATAACAGTCAGTGTCATACAATACACTACCTACATACTATTTTTGGACGCTATCTACTCATAGGCTATGTATATGGTGAGAGTGATTATTATAGTCTATAATGTTTTAACTCTTAATAGAATTGCCTAGATGTGTAGTATATACTGTAATATCTTGTAACATAGTTTATGTTCTTTCAATCTGTTTGTGTATAGTATTTCTAATGTCATTAGTATTGTATTGGATTATACTGTATTTGTATTGTTCCGTATGTGGAGCTTTTCTCCCCGGGCCTCTGCTGAAAATGGGCACCTATCCTGTCAGACTTTCCCGGTAATCAAGCATCAATAAATAAATGTCAATAAATAAGATCTACTTTTACCAGCATGTTTTGGTGCAAGATGGATTATTAACCTAGGATATGGGTACAAATGATATAGAAAAGGTGAGAGAAACATGTAGGAGTTGCTCCAGGTGAGTGCTAGCAGTGTGGCTCACGTTGAGGAGAGGGTTGGGCACTGTGGTATACAGAAAAGTAGGGAGGTTGTACTTGGAAATACAGGGACTCAGGAGGCTGCTATAAGAGATAACAGGTGGAGTCTTCAGGGAAGGATGAAACTTCAGCATGCGGCTGGCAGAGTCAGGCAGAACCATTATGTGGCTGAGGTGGTCACTGCTGGGTGTAGTTCAAAGGTGGGAACTGAAGGAGTCAAGAGTGTAATTAGTGGATGAGGGATGGAAATAGGAGGGAATGGGAAGAAAGGAGCTGAGTTGATAGAAGACATGGGCAAAGTAAAGAACCCAATCACTTTCCCAGCTGACCCTTTGAGTAATCCAAGCCTGTTCCCAAACATGAATCACCTGTAGCACAGACAGATGTCCATGTGTTTGTGCCATCAGGCTGGTCTATTTAAAGCAGAATTTTTAATATTTTTATACAGTAAACAGAATAAGAAGTGACCAAAACGTTTTACACATGCAATGTGCTTTGGTGGCAATGTACCATAAAATATAGGTGTGTAAGAACTTACCATAACAGTAGATGTTCAGATAGATCATGACTGCAGTACTGCTGACAACTGGGAAATATCCTGCTAAGGATACCATAAGTCTGTCCAATTTACAGAATTTGAGCTCCTTCTCACACCGTATTCCTGACCTATGACCCCTGCATGAGACTATGTGCTGGTACATAAAGGATATACTGGTGCAAAACCCCCCAGAGCTTTCTTTGCCTCAGGAAGACATTTGTCTAAGGCTACTACTCTAGGAAAAAGTTTCTTCTTTGCCCTTCTATGTCTTGAGAAGATACATAAGGGTTCCCCTCAAAGGAAGATATAAAATAGAAACACGGAGGAAGGCAGGAGGGTGCCTATACAGCAACAAAAATCTATTTGAACATCTACTGTTATGCTATGTTGTGCTCGTCATTAAATCACTGTTGCAGTATTGCTGATAATTAGGAAGAATCCCAAGGTTTTTATACATTGGAAGGAGGTTTGAGGAACAGGACTGGTGTACAGTTTCCCTTGAAGATGGATATGACAAAACAAGCTCAGACCCGAAAGAAAGCAAAGTATAATTTTTATAATGTTTAGTAAAGTTATGGATGGGTGACCAAGTTGCTGCTTCCAGAAGTAGCCTAAAATCCAGACCTTTAAAATAAGTTCTTCAAGAGACAACTGCTTTAGTAGAGTTTAGCTTTGACGAGACTGTCCATGGTAAAATAAGTAAACTTTGAAGAGACAGCATCTTGAATTTTGTAATTTTTAGAAATGTATTTAAGATGGTAAGTCCAACATTAGTCTCCATGTCCCTTCTTTTCTTAGTGCAAGAAAAAGCCTGGAATAAAACCCCTTTCCTTTTTGGTAAGCAGGGATTGATTTTATGAACCTTTGATGGAATAACTCTAGTAGGAGGGGAACATACAGATGTTACTGACTTGGGGGATGCAAAATGGAACTGGAGGGGAATTTCAGATACGTTTTTACCTTTTTTGAATGAAGTTCAGTATCTAGGTGTCTGATGTTATCATTCTTGAAATGTGAAGGTATTGAGAAAGTCTTCCTGAAAGAAATGGTAGAGGAATGACTGAGGTGGAGGGAAGAAGGTAGTCATAAGTCAAAGCTTGTTACCAAATGATCCTCTGAATCCTTTAAAGTCTGTGTTAGGTTTATTGTACCACTTTTTCTTAGATAATTTCTTTCCTTTCTGCAGGGATGTTTATGGCTTTTATGGAAAAATTATCCACTTTTGGAGATATACTTTCCCTGGAACTTTGGTAAGGAGGAGGAGAGAAAAAGCTGAAATCCTGTACAATTTTCCCTCTTTTTTGCCATTTTTGAAAATTTTCAGCTGAAGCTGGTCCACACAAATTGTCCTTGTCTAGAAGGGCATCTAAAAGCTTACCCATAACACTATCTGGCAAGGACTGAATATGAAGACAGGAATAACTCCTAAAAATAGATCCAATAGTTGCTGCTCTGAGACATCAGCAGCATTATAGACATTTTAGAATGTTTTGCTACTTGTGTAGCTGAATTGTGCATATTTTGTAAAGCATTTTAATTGTCAGAATCAAGGATAGCAGGTATAATCTTATTCATGTTGTCAAAAATAGCTAACAAGTATCTAGTCATATGGATTTGATTATTTATTCCACAGAAACAGAGTGGCATAGGTACACACTTTCTCTATCTATTCATAGCCTTACAGTCTATCATTCGATAGAGCAATGGTGGATGACAAAAACTTAAGTGACCTTATCAGATTCTACTAAAAATCACAGCTGGATCAGAGAAGGGATTCTTAAACAAATGTTTTTAAGAATTTGGCACTATACAAAATCTATCAGTTTTTTTTTTTGTTAAGTACAGATGGCAGTGACTCAGGTGCTAGAGATGCAGACAAGAAGGTATCTTGCAAAGCATCTAACACAGAAGGCATAGCTAAAGGCTTAAGGACACCCATGTTCAATAAGTCACAACATCTTTTTTTGAATATCTGAAACTTGTTTTCCTTCCTAGATGAAGTGCTGCATCATTTTCAGAGTAGTGTCACCTAAAGGCAAGAGTGTTTTCATCCTCTGACTCAGACCCCAGTAGGAGAATGAATCTGGGAAGAATAAGCCCAGGGCTCAACATTATAATGTGAAGATTTATGTTTAGAAGAGGTGTCTGTTACTTTTCTGAGGAGTGCAAGAAGGAGAAGAGAGTAGGAGGTTTCAGATATATTAAGACTTTAAAAAGCCTCTTGGAAAATGTGTACCACTCCTGTTCTTGAGCAGGAGGAGAAAATAACTGGAGAGGAAAGGTACTTAAGTCTTCTGTTTCTTCTTTTTGGAAGTATCTACAGAAATGAAGGTGAGGAGGGACAGACTCCTGAAATACGTCAATAAGGATATCCAGGATGTCCTCTTAAATGAGTACCTGTGGTATACTATCTGGTCCCTCAAAAATAACTAACCAGAGTTCCCCCTTCAAAGCCTTGCCAGCTGTCTGGTCATCAGACGGGATGTGCCCTGTGCCTTAATGGCATACAGAGGGGTCTCAATGACATCAAGTGGTTTGCAAGCTCATCATGTGCCACGGCAGAGATCTCCAACTCTGACTGGACAACAGAAACTGTAGACTACTTAGCTTCTTAAACTTTTTTACATGGCTACTAAGGGATGTCCAAGATTGACAACAACTCAGTGGCTCTGCTTCACTGTGCTAACTCTTTAAGTCTTCTATTCCCAAGACAAATGTCTAGTGGAATTAAATGAGTCCTAATAGTTTTAGGGATGAAGGACTTACAAAACAGAATACTCCCTAAAATTATGCTCAGGTCCCCAACAAAACAAAAACTTCCTACAACTATCTTAAGAGGATCTGCCGACCTTTGTCAAAGTTCCTTCTCTTAGATGACAAGAAATTGAACAATTTTTTGTTAGAAATTAAACAAAAATAGGAAGGGTCCCCAAGGTGGATATTTATCTGCCCAGATGAATAAATACTGGCACAGTCTATATGGCTGACAGACCATGGTAGAAAATGTAGTCTTCCTTCACTGGATGGCAGCAAGAAAGTTCTGAGGATTTTCATGACCTTACATCCCTTATGTACCGGCATATAGTCTTTTACATCAGTTGTTGGTTGGATGCAAAATGTGAGAGGAAGGAGTCCAATCTTTTGTAAACTGGCAAGATGCATTTTATCCACGGCAGGATACTTCCCAATAGTCAGCAGTACTGCAACAATGATCCAATGGAGAATATCAGAACTGCACCAGAGCATGGAGGAGGAAGTTAAATTGGAAAATACAAGCATGAATATTTGCCGTATGGCTGAGTACATGGGACATTTGAATGTGTTTTACCCTAATGAAGAGGACTAGGCTATCTTTGTTAATAAAAAAGCATCAAACTTCTTAACTCTAATGGGTGGAGAGACTTGTGTGTTACAGTAAAGGAAACTAGTCTAAAACTGTCTAAATCCAGAGCCTCTAATATCTGCAGGGACATTAGGGCACAGGAAAAAATTAAATCTATATTAAGAAGCTGTTGGTGGACTGGTTTAAATATGTATGTCAAAGAATTTTTTTGCAGGTGTACAAGATGCCAGTGGTTAATAAAAACACAAAAGATGCCATTTAATCCCCTTGAGGGGTCAGCAGCACTATGGTAGCACATACACTTGGGCTTGGAAAACCCCATCACAGGCTGTGTGTTTCCGAAGTCACTCACAATTGTCTGCAGTAGATTGCGTGGAATCAACTGAATCAGAGAAAACCAATGTAGCTCTAAGGATGCTAATGGGTTCCCAAACAAATTCTGATAGTGGATCACTGTTATCTGATAAGTTTAAAACTTTAATGAAACTGAGTGATATCAGCACTCCATCATCCAGCCTTCAATAGCCTACGCAGAAATTTGTACTGATGTTTAAGTAAGACCCTGAAGGCTGTTACCACAGATAAAAATCTATTGCAAAACAAATTTAGCAAATTTTTGTTCACATACACAAATGCCATTCATACAGCTACATATGAGGCAGCCGTGTGCCCAACAGGCCCTTATAAAATGTCTCAAAGACTAGCATGTTTTGGCAAGAAACTATCAGAAAAATACAAAGCATTCAGTTCATATTGTTACAAGAAACTGTCCTTTGCTGTGTTCACTATACACAGGCCAAGGCACACGAAGAAAGCTGAGGACTAAATCATGCATGCCAGGCAACCCAACAACCTGGAAACAACAGCCAGGCAACTGAACATTGAAGACCATCCTCTTACTACAGAGTTCTCAAGCGATTTGTCTTATGACCAGAGAAGAGACATTCCATTCTATGAGCAGAGATGGATGGATGTTCCACACCATGTCCATAGATGGATAAAAGTCCTAAATCCATGTGCCAAGACAGATGAAAATCCAAAACTTGATACACAGGTGCGCAACACCCCAGACCAACTGAACCAGAAGGGTGGAAACCAGGATTCCAATGAGATACCAAGCCAAAGAACAGCCTTGTGAGACCAGAGCTCCAATGGTATGTCATATCAGACATGTCTGCTATGGGGCAAGATGGAGTTAACATGCTGGGATTCTGTAAAAAGGTCACGAAAATTAAGGCATGCAGCCTGGAGAAAATGCAAAGATGCTATTCTGAATGTCACGAAACAGTGGTGATGTTTGCATGAATAAAATCTCGAGCACTGCAAAAACACTAATGATTTAAAACATACTCTGTGCTGGGTGTTGCAGAAATTCTCAATGCAAAATTTCTGATGGCGGAAAACATACATGTTCTAAAGTTTGTCAGCTATGCATATGATTATTCTGTAAATGAATGCTAAATTTAATGAATGCTGCTTAGCACTACAGTACTCATGCCTTTTCTTTATGATTCATGCAAAGTTATCATTTGACTGTCCATAATGTGATAAGCCGTATCATTAAACTAATCATGTATTTTCATTCAGATTTACAAATTCTTCAGACTTTCCTCTAGTGTTAAAGTGGGATTTACTGTGGGATGACTGATATATAAGCCCAGAGCTGCTAGAATGTGCTTGTCCTGTTTGTCTAAGATTAGTAAAGTTCTACCTGCCTTTACTAAAATAGCACCCCACTAGCCATACTTTGTCAAATACCTTACATTGACCTTTGATGCACCACATGATGTTAACTCATGTACCACAGTTATATAATCAGTTCAGCACATTGTCCATAATTTTGCATCTTTAATAATTTTGTATCATTGCAACTGAACCACATTCATAAAGCTAGTTCAGTACATTGTAAAACCTTTTGCATCAAAGTTATATAGTTAATAAAACCACAGAGGCATTAGGTGGAATACTTGGCTGCAACCATGTGTTTATTGCCAATTACTGCCAATTATTTTGAGATACGCGCAAGGCAAGAATGTCAGGGAGGTAATTTCTTTATTTCATAGCATTGCCGTAAATCTACAGAACAGACAGCACTGTTGATATCTGACCCTTCTGATTCATCATACCCACATCATAAGAACTTTTTTCACAATTCCTCTGATCCACCTTATAATCTGCCAAGGAGCCACTGCCGGGCTGATAAGTCCCCTGGAACAATCCCTTGGGGCTGTTTGGCCTGTGTAAGGTCCCGCTAAAGAGTCCTGAGACCCCCCCATCTACCTTGGCCTCCCTTACCTTTCCTGGCTACTGCTACAGAAAGAAGAATATTCCTCCCTTCTGCCAAGCACATCGCATACTATTTTAAGTGTAGACCCTTCAGTGCTAAACCTATTTGTAGTTCCTTATAAAAAAATCTGCATACCATCCTCTGCCAAATGAACCCATTCCCCATCATACCTATGTGGCCACCTGACCCAGGAATGCACAGCCCACTAATGTTCCTTAACAGCTTATCCATGGTATTATTAATTCAGTCTCATCCTTTCCACGGCCTCAATGGACCTAGCTCCCCTTCATCTTCTTCTCTGTACCAGTTCTGACCAACAGATAATAGCCTGCGGCCAGCATTCATGCATAAAATTTACCTCTTGTACCATCAGACCAACTAGTGCTTTTATTAGAGGCCAGCAGATAACATTACCCACTAAATGCAACACAATGGCTGTAGGAGGTTTACCAATTCTGGTTGCTTGTTGCAGCACTGCCCTAAGTTCATGTTACTGCATGCCCGATACCCCACACCAGACTGCCTTATAAAAAACTCGAGTGCATCTTTGGAAAGATGAGACCAACCTACCCTGGACCAAATGATGAAGCCTCCGAATAAAAGAGTGACCAACTATCGAAATGTACTTCGATCCGATGATGTGTGGGCTGAAACACAAAAAAACAAGAGTTAAAGTCACTTGCACCTCACATAGCTTTTATAAGCATTGAAGTGTTACCTGCCCAGCCTCTTAATGTCAGCCTGTGATGCCCCCATTGTGTGTGCATATGAAGCTGCACCTATGCGAAAAGAATGTAATGTATATCTATCGGTGTCTAAGCTACACAACTCAACTGCCTCCCTTAAGACTGCCCTCACCTGATACTGTGTAAGAGGATCACCTTACTGATGAAAAAAGAATGGACCATCTACCACACCGCTATATTTGCAGTACTCTAACGTAACTGTAGCCAACTTCCATTCCAAATTCTTTGGGGTAACATGTCTTACCCACTGACCTTTCCCCTCTTGATCCGTTTTGGATTTAACCACATAAACCCAAATGTCTTCCCAAAACACGTGTACACGTGGCAAAGGTAAAACCATCTTTTGACCTTTCTTCTTGTTTGATTGAACAATCTCTGACCAACTAAATGCCCCACAAAAAGCCAACAGAAAAGCAGTACTAAATAATGCTACTTGATATGATGGAAAGCAAACTGCTAATATGACGAGCCATAGTTTGATTAGAGCTGCTGGTCCTATGGGGTACCTCTTGTCTAGAATCTTGGGCATTTGCCCCTCCCAGCCTTTAAGCAATGACCATACTTAAATTGAATTAGCTAAGTCTCTTTACCCTAGAGCCTGATGAAACCAATTCAGAGCTGATAATGTGCTTCTTGCCATCCCCAAACTCCAACCTCTTTCCATCTTTACCAAAATGTAAGCCCCGATTTCTTGAGGAGGAATTGGCCATGCTGGTTCCAAGCCTCTGGATAATCTAGACTGCAAAAATTGCTGTATGCATTTATTACACATTATCCACCATTCTTGTCTGCCCATAAAAACCCATTACTGATCTGGCACTCGATCCGGAGTAGAGTTTGCATTTGGATCCAGCAACCACAACTAGGGCCACTGTAAATGAGAAAGGGAACCTGTTAATGAATTATCACTGCCTGGTATGTGTTGTGCCTCATCTGAAACATTTATAGTGTTAAGCACTTAAAAGTAAAATGCTTCATCATTCTGCCTAACACTCCTTCACCCCTAATTGATTGTTCATTATATGTACTACACTGCAGTCATCAGAAAAAAAGCCAAACCACTCTATCCTTCATCTGCTCTTCCCATATTTCCGAGGCCACTACCATTGGAAAAAATTCCATCTCAACGATTGAAAGGCTTAACCTGTCTTTAATTTGACTTGGCCATACCGCATTAAACCACTGCCCTTGGAAATAACCCTCCCCCCACAGCATCTGTAAACACTTGAAGTGGAGGTTGGTTTGTCCCTGTCCTGCCATATTGCTACCCCCCTTGTAATTTGTTAAAAAATTCAACCATAATCCGAAATCCTACCCGAGTCTGAGCAGACCTGCCTCAAATGATGGCTTGCTGTGACCTGGCTTGCCAGCTGTTGGTTGCTCAAAGGAGAAGACACTGCAGAGAGTGTAACATGGGCAGAGCTCAAGTGTTTACTTTCAGAGCTACTTCATGGGTGAGGAGCTTAGTATGGATTTTGGAAGCAGACTGAGCTAGGTAAAGAAAGGCAGTTTGGAGAAAACAAAACTTGTACTACAGCCTGTCTTAAAAGCTGTGCCTAAAATGGGGAGAACTGCCACAACTTGAAGCACTGTGCAGAAATCCAGAGATGTGATTTCTTTTGCTCAGGAGCAGAGATAAAATACTACAAGTGAGGATTGATTTTGGCTGTTATCTAAAAACCTATAAAGTAATACTGCTCTTTTTACTATTGCTTGAGTGCCTGAAAAGCCATACTGTTCATTCTGTTGTTGATTCAAAACAAAGTAAGATAGTTTTCAAACAAAAGCCAAAAAAGCTATTTAATAATGCTGTTATTCTGGCTACTCATCTCACTCTGTTTACCTGTTCTCCCAGTTAATGTACCCACACATCCTTGGATTACTCCAAATGCTCCTTTTCAGAATACTCTCAATGTATCCTCTTCCCTCAGATAAAGACCCTAACTTCTTGCAGTACTCATCTGTAATGCCCAGGTTTTGAGGAATCCTATGGATAGGTATGGAATGTAGTATCAGGTGCTTTCATAAAAATGGAAGTTGATCAGAGTCTTTAGATTAGGGGGAGTGGTGTGTGCAATTTTGTACTACTCCCCCAGTTAAGTAGGCTGCTTGTAAGACTCCTGGTCTTTAGCAGAGGTCACACAGGCAACAGTTACCATGAAGCCCTCCCCTAAGAACAGCACAGCTGCTCTGGCAGTTTCATTCTATCCCCCTGGCGAATCCTACCTGTGATCCAAGTCCATTCTCGAACTCAGGCTACACGGAAGTTCTGATGGAAGCTCTGTCTCTGTACCATTGGGCTAGCATATTTTGGATGCTGTTAAAGCAAGCTACATTCTGTTTATACTGCTGAGGTAAAGGAAAACAGTTTTGTGTTAACTTCTGCAATAAAGCAAGTTGCTTTTATTTGGACTAAATAAAACTGCCTTATTTAATTTTAGAGTCTAAACTTACAAATTGTGCTTTATCAAACTAGTTTCAATTCAAACAGGCCCAATGCCTCCTTATCAAGTAAAACTGTACGTCTTGTCTTTTACTAATATTCATACTCTCCTGGAGCTAACTGTAAGCATGGTGGAAATGCTACATATAAGTCTAAAAGGCATAACCTTCATACATGTGGATTCATGTGAATGTTCCTTTGTAAATGAAAAGCAGGTAGGTAAGACATGTTAAGCAGATCTAGCTGAGTATATTTATGTTACCTGACTGCAGAGTACACAACCTGGGGCAAATTAATAACCTTATATCAGAATCATCTTCAGGATTTATGTCTGCCTGAGATATTAACAATATCACTACATATCATTCCTTAAAACAAAATTAATTATTATACAATAACAGGTCTATGACATTCAAAAATGTGCATGCTGATTGGTCAGCCCAACCAGCGTGCCCGTTGCACATCGAGCATATACCGACAGAAAAAACTCCGATCACCCAGACTTTTTTCTGTTAATATATTCTATGGCTTTCTAGTTTTCTTGAACCAAGATTGAGAGGTACATACAGAGGGCAGAGAAAATACAAGGAAAATCAGGTATGTTATGCAAGACTAAAGAAACGCACCTGATTTTCCTTGTATTGCTGCCCTGTTTATCTTATACCTCTGAACTGTGCAAATTTCAGACTATTAAAAAAAAAAAAAAAAAAAAAAGAAGCAACTGAGATCTTTCTTTCTCTGTTGCTCCCTTTCCAAAGTACCTATGTACTGCATAAGCTTGGGAATGCAAGTCCCAAACGCATGCACTCTACATGAAGAAAGCAGCAGGATACGGAAAGAAAGGGGAAGAATACCACGGTGCTGTTATACAAAGACCTTATTTAAGTAAATTAAGTATTTTTTTCTTAAATGTCATTGTATAATAGCAATAGCCAATTTCTGTTTGTGATATATTGAAGATTTACCTACAGTTGCCTTTATTTAATTACTCGGGCTTTGCCCTTAGGATTAAACTACAACAACCATGGGTAAATCTTCAATATACCACACCCAGTCATTGGTCATTACTATAGTATTCTACAAAGCATCATTTTAGAAACATGAGAAGATGTGCGTCTATTTTATATATATATATATATATATATATATATATATATATATATATAATGTTCTTTTTGGCTTTTCCCGT